>NC_046660.1:47158311-47199776 GCF_010883055.1 Belonocnema kinseyi
CGGGATACTTATAAGATACTACCATGATTTTTTCAGATTTTTTGGTCCAAAAATAAATTAGGCCAAAAACCGGCCTTACCGACCCTCCCCCTTTAAACATTTCACAATATTGAATTCTCATTATGTCAATTTAGCTTAAAATTGTACTTTGTTTCATTAAGATGTTCTATCTGTTACTTGTTTGTAATTCAAATGGTAAAATGTCACTAGTATAAAGAGCAAAATATCATTCATTTAAATATAGAATGTTTTAGTAAATTTTGGAACATTCACCCTTTTTTGGGTGCAATAAAAAATCGTTTTTTTTTAAATACGAAATTTCCACGAAAGGGCCCACCAGTAAACCTTAGAGGCTTTCCAGCACAATCAGCTTTAATTTCCACTATTGCATAGGAAAAGTAAACCAATGCTTAAAATAAATTTTATTTTTGATGCTTAAATTATTTCAAATTGAAAACTAAATGTTAGTTCTTTGAACTTCAAAAAAATTTAGATTGAACCTTAGTGGAAAATTTCGTACAAAAAAGTACAGACAACTAAAACTATTTAAAAAATTTTTTTAAATAAATGCAATAAGCCACAGTCAAAATGATAGGAAATTACAAATCTGTTCTATTACTAAGACGAATTTTTGACTTTTTAAATTTTTTTGTACATTTTTGCATTTGATTTTATTTTTAATTTTTCACAAGAATTTGAAAAAAAATAACAGCTACAAGAATTTACAACTGCAAAAATCTATAGGAATTCATAGTTTTTAAAGCGAAAAAATCTTCTTTTTCATCCTAGAGGGAAAAATATTTAGATTATTTCAATCATATAATTTAAAATTGAGATGCGTAGATGATTTCTATTATAGAAAAGATTCTTTGTTAAAACTTAAAATGAATGGTAGAATGTTAAAAGACAATAATGAAGAATCGTTATTAAACAACAAAATCCTCATGTTTAAAATTTTCTCTTTGAATATATATAGCAATCGATTAAATACCAAATAAACATTAAAATTATGTCTTTGCAATTTGATCGACATTGGTCATCCTTGGTCGAAAAAGAACAACTTTTTAACTGCAAATAAAAATTAAACCGTTAAGAAATAATTGATCACGGGCATTGAAATTCAAAGATGGGAACTCTTTAAGATAACATTTGATTTACTTAAAGTTATAAAAAATGAATCGCAAATTAAAATTCTAAAAGTGAAATAATTTTCAATTTTAAACTTTAAAAATGAAAATTTCAAAAATTGCTAATTTAAACGCTGAATAATTCACGCGTATCAAATGGAAGTTTTGAAAATTGCTCAATTAAAAACTGCCTAATTGCAGCATATTAAATTTTAAGTTGTATGCATTGCAAGTTAAAAGATTAAAACAAATAAATATCCGCGCTATCATTTATAATGCTAGGAATGGAAGATTTTTTTTAAATTGATAAATATTCAAAATTATATCAATTTAAGCAATTTTAAGATAAAAATATTCATTTATAAATTCTGATTGGTTTTTAAATCTTTCAAGATATTGTCTTACATTTATTTCCATCATTAACAAATTTTCCAGGAATCTAATATTAATTTTATTACCTTGGTACTGAAATTATTGTATCGATTTTATGATAACCCTAAAAAAAATATAGTTTGTTTTCCTAGGAATTTGGATAAACATTTTTTATTTATTCAAAAATTTTCAAATAAATTTTTGTTTAACTAACTCAAATTTTTTTAAACTGATAATTGTTCAATTGCTATTTATGCAACAAAATAATAAAATTTCATTCACATATTATAAATTTGTTAAATCGAACAATTAAAATTGTAACGTTCAAAGTTTAAATTTAACACTATGACATATAACCGTTTCAAGGCTTTTTATTACGAATAATTCAATTAAAAACTGTTTTGTTTTCAATATTTGGTGTATAATTGCTCATATCAAATGAAAAGTAAAATATTCCTTAATATTTAAAAAATGCCATCTTTAATTTAAAAAATTTCAATTAAATGGTTAAAAATATAATATTTTAGCTTAAAACAATATTACAAAAGGATTTGGAATTGAATAAAAGCTTTTAATTAGGAATCTATGCATGTAAAATTATTCCAAATTAGGAATAGTTTATAAAGTTTCAATGGAACGTTTACATTTATTTAGATAAACATGCACCCTTTTATTAAAAAAAAATTTCTTTGTTAAAGATTGAGCAATTTAGTTAAAAATTCATTACTTTCGTTAAAAATATAACTATTTTGTTTATAATTAATTTTGTCAGTTGGAACTTATTTTTTTAACATTTCCATTCCTGGTTGAAAAATTATATATTTTTTAATTATTATTCTAGTATTATTTATTTATTTCATTATTCGATGGTAACAATGTCTTTAAGAATATCTTGTAATTCTAATCAAATCCCTAGAAACATGTCCCTTTAGGAAATTACTTATCCTTGAGAAAGTTACTTTAACAAATGAATCAAAAGTCATTCAATTTAGATATGAACAGTACTATATTTGCCCATTAAGATAATTACAAGGACTAAACAAAACCATGATTTGTAATAAAGTTGCAAAATTGCATGCGTATTCCGAGCCGATTGTTTATTACAATTCTAAATACTTGAATGCCTTATACTATGAAAAATTAGTCAAAGTGGGCATTAAATGATTTCGTAGGCAATCGTAGCCTAAGACGATAATGAAGCCGTTCATAACTCACCCTCTCATACTTTCTCACCCCTCACTTTACCGTTCACTCTAGCCCTTCTCCCAATTCGTCCTCCTCTTCTTCCCCGTCTCTTCGCTATCCCAGCTAATACTCCAATTCGCCTACTTCCCTACACTACCGTCACTTACCCTCTCCTAATTTCGCTCCTCAGTTGCCCACAAACCGTTCGCTCTAGCCCTTTCCCAACTTCTTCCTTCTCTTCTTGCCCCTCTTCAAGCTTTCACAGCTAACACTAACCTTTCTGTACTTCCCTACTCAACTATAATTTCATCTTCCTAATCCATTTCCCTAAAACCGTTCGCTCTAGTCCTTTTCTAACTTTTATCTCCTCTTCTGCCCCTTCTTCTAATTTCACTAGATAGCACTTCCCTTCACCTATTTTCCTAACTCAACCCTCACTTACTTTCCCCTACTACGATTCACTTCGACTCACTTTTCCCACTTCCCCTATTTTCTATAATTTCCGCTAATCCCGTTCCTTCACTTTCCCTTATTTTCGCTATTTTCCTTAACCTCACTTCCCCCATTTTCCAACACTTTATACTTTCTGTCTCATAATTTTCCCTTGCTTCCCATCCTTAAAAAATTACGATTGTCGGATTATACGAGAAAAAATCTTGAGATACCTGGTCTTAACCTTGAATTATCAGGGAAATTTCTTCCAGAATTTGAGTAGAAACGCTGTCTAGAAAAGCTATTCCTTTCGGGTCCAGGTGAGTTTGAAAAGCGTGAATGCCCTTGCAGGGAGAATTCCTTTTTCGATTTACTTGAGAGCATTCGTCTTATCTCGCTCAAGAAAAGCAAGCGTCCGTTTTTCCTGCTGTTGCGTCATTCCACAGATGGTCTTTGTGAATTCAGTAACAGAGCGAGCCCGAAACGATTAAGTTCCTATCGTGAGAAAAATCAAAGAAAAAGAAGAAAAAAGGAAAATAGAATGGAGGTAGGTAGGAATGACTGTCAGATCTCTCATTTGATTCTTCTACCGCTGGAAAAATTGCATTTGTCGCCGGTAGCCTTTAGGGCTTGAATAAGATACGGTTCTGAGGCAAAAGGTGCCCTCGGGCTTACGATGGATCAGATATTATGTTAAGCGTTCTAAGTTATTCACTCGATGCACAGATCGGCTTTTTCAGCTTTCCTATTTTCAGCTGGCCTCCGGTAATCGTTTGCGAAACCAAATCAGAGATAACTTCTAGATAGATTACCGCTTCCTTTAAAAAAAGGCTCCACTTTTCTTTTTCGCCTCTATAAAATCTGAAATGTTGACATTTTTTAAACGCTACCATTACTCACAAACTTATGCAAAAAAATCAGTCGTTACGCAGGCACATTCTCACTGCGCGTTTTATTCACAGAAAAAATTGAGCGTACGAAATGTTAGACGTAATCGCTAAAACAGAGTAAACGTGAGGAAGTTACAATAAACTGAGGTAAACTTTCCGTGGTGCACCGCAGATATCTTCGGCGTTTTCCGTTAAAGGTAGCACGTCATGGGCCTGTAACCACGGAAAGCTTACCTCAGTTTTTGTAACCTTTTTTGTAACCTTTTTGTATCCCCAGTGCTTTCTGTGTGAGCATGTTTAAGTTCGCCTAGGGTGTGCGTCTACTGAATTACGCACTTAATAATCGTTCTTTGTGCACCTTTTATATTTCTGCATATTTTTGGTTCGGAATTTTTTTTATTTGAAAATTCAACTATTTGGCTGAAACTTCACGTATTTTGCGGAAAATTCGTTTTTTTTTTGTATTCAAAATAATTTGTTCAACTAAAAATTTATCTTGCAGTGGGAACTTTAAGTGAATTGTTGGAAATTGATCTTTCTCGGTGGAAAATTAATCTTCTTGACTAGAAATTCAACTATAAAGTAATGTATATCTGTTGTCGTTAAAGGTCTCTAAAATGATTTTGGGAGCAAATTTTTTTTGCATTGAGACTACTGATCCCCTAGGTGCTAGGTTTTTTTCATGCTGAAGAAATTACATTCAGGGAAAATGAAGAAATTGGTCATGAAACAGTCAGGAAATTTTGAAATTGAGATTTCGTAGCAAGTTTGATTGTTCTTTCTATTAACTGAAAAAGCTCTGCGTCACAAATATAGATACATTAATTAAATTTTAGTTTTATACAAAATAATTAATGGGGTTTTTCTGGCTATAACTTAATTTCCAGTTGAAAAAGACCACAATGCAAATGAGGTTACCTATTTTAGTTTCGGCAAATTTAAATCCACTTGAGAGACAGTCTTTAACTTCTTTATTCCCAAATCGGCTTTGTCTCCGCAAATTTGGGTCTCGGATTCTTGACTATCTTGCCTAGAAACTTAGCTCATTTCAATTCCCGGGGAGAAACGTTTCTAAGATTTATGACTTTGGGATCAATAGTGTCTGACGGGAGTTCTTGGGCGGCGAGAAGTATCGCTACGCAAACATTTGAAGCACGTGTATTTCATGTTAAGGTACGTGATTTCAGGAAGAGATGAAATTCTCGTAAACCGTCACCCTCGCTTGTTGCACGTACAATGTTTACGCACTAATATTTGCTTTAGATGCACCAAAGACAAGGGTTCTAAAATCTACTTCTACTAATCTCCGAGAATTCGTCTTCTTCAATTAATTTCGAAAGTCAAATTTACTGTCTGCTTGGATCCAGATAAAAATTGACTCAACAAAGAAATAAGAATGATCAGGCAGTCTAACTCAACGATTCCCAAACAATGCTACCAATTTTGGGAACTTTTTGTACTGCACTTTCTTCGGACCGGCAGCTCAATTAGGTACTGTTAGCGCGCGTATTTTAAATTATGCAAATAATCAAATTTAATATTTATGATGAATAATGATTGGAAACTGTATCAAAAGTAATTTCCTAATCCTGAAATAGAATTTTGCAGTGATCGATAAAAAAGAAAGCGATTTTATTGCAAAAAACGTTATTAATTCACACAAAAAACAAACCATTTTTTTTTGAAGTGTGAATTAATAACGTTTTTTGAAATAAAATCGCATTATTTTTCAACTGTCACTTCCAAGTTATATTTCAGTATTAAAAAATTACTTTCGTTGAAGTTCCCAATAATTATTTTCCGTTAATATTAAATTTGAATATTTGTATAATTTAAAATATGCGTGCTAAACTTACTCCATCGGGTTACCGGCCCGAGGCAACCGCAGTGCAAAAAGTTCCCAAAATGGGGAGCACTGTTCCCAAACGATTGACCATAGGAGGGTCGCCTTCCGCGGCAGCTGGAGCAAACACTCCGGTGCGAGTGTAATGATACTTTCCTTTACCTTAAGAGAATGATAGCGTTGGTATTTTAATCAAGAAAAGTTTTTCTTCTTTAATCAAAAACAGTTTAATTTAACCAAAAAAAGAAAGAATTTTCATCAAAATAGTTAAATACAGTGAAAACCTCTAATAACCTTGCCTTCCATAGCCCTTCCGAGAATTGACGCCGCGCCGCAGGTAGGTGTTGCAGGAGCTGCGCGGATTGTGCGGGGCCTGCGATTGTCATTCAGGCGAGCACCCAGGAGTGAACAAACAAAAGCGAAGCGGGCTATAATGAGTTAGTTCCTAGCCATAGAAGAGTTTCAATGTACTTAACAAATAAAGATTCGTTTTCATCCAAAAAATTGTATTTTGAACAAATAAGGTGCAATGTCTAGCAAAAGAGATGCATTTTCAAATCAAAATGAAATTTGTTTGTGAAATTATGAAATTTGAAATGTTAGATTTTTTAGCCAAAAAGATGAGTATTGTAAAAAATTGGTCGGATTTGTACAAAACAGTTAAATTTCTAATCAATAAAATTAATCTTCCACCAAAAAAGACTGATTTTTAACAAATTACATAATTTTTCAAGCAACTAATTGAATTTTTGAAATTAAAAGTATCAACTTTAAACATCAAATGGAATGGGTAAATTTTATCCCAGAAGTATTTTTCAGTCAATAAAGAAACAAAATTATCGAAAATGTTACATTTTTAAGCCGCAAAAACGTGATTTGTAAAAAAGAGTTTAATTTTTAACCGAAGAGATTAACTTCTTACCAAAAAAGATAGTCTACAAATTAAATAAATTTTTAACCAAACAATGGAATTTTTAAATATGAAAAGATCTACTCTGAAAGAAAAATAAAATACTCTCAAAAATAATTCATTTTTTACTAAAAATAATTAAATTAAATAAATAAATTTTCTAAAAAATAGATGAATTAAAAACCAGAAAATGCGAATTTTTCACTAAATTGTTTTCTTTCAACCTAACAGTTAAATTTTCAACCAAATAGTTCAATTTTTAGTTAAACGAAATTTAATGTTAAAATAAAACGATCAATTTTCAACCAAAAATGTATTTGGTGATATTCCAACCCAAAAATATTTAAATTTAAAACCAAAAACACCTAGAATTCACAGATAAAGACCAATTTTCAATGGGAGACTTAAATCTTCAACTAAAACAGATTCATTATTAACCGAACACTTGCCTTCTGAACTAAAAAGTTGACTTTCTACCAAAAAAAGTAAAATTCTTAAGAAGGCCGTTACATTTCCAACCAAAATAAATAATTTTTGTAAAAACAATACGAATTTTCAAAAAAATACCTAAATTTTCAATAGATTAATAGAGTTGCAAAAAAGAATCAAGTTTCTGTAAAAAAGGACAAATTTTTAAAGAAATAGGGGAATTTTCAATCATGCGAATGAATTAACAACAAAGTAGACCAACTTTTGACTAGATAAACTTTCTATAAAATTATTGATTTTTTATTTCTAATTAAAAAATTTAGTTTCTAATAGAATAAATTTTCAAATCTAAAAGATGCTTGTTAAACTAGTTACATTTTTTATCAAATAAAATTTTTCAGTCAAGAAAGAAAAAATGTTAATCAAATTGTTGAATTTTCAACGAAACGTTTAAATTTTCAATTAAAAAGATTACTTTTAACAAAATATCCTACGTTACCCCTTGAAAACTGCTTTAAAAAATCCTAGACATTCCATCCCTCCTCCCACTCTATGCCATCCACACAAAATACAATATAATGGATGAACGGCTTTATAGGACATTTTCAAAAATATTAAACATTTTAAGTTAGTACATGTAAATTAAAAAAAAAGTATAATCAGCAGACGAAGCCACTGGAAAATTAAACAAGAGAAAACCGGCAAATGACCGCGAATTAAAAATCATCCATCTTCTAAATGCTCTGATTATTATAGTTTTTACGGATATGATATTTAATAATGGATTCTTTAAGAATTTTACATGTGCGTTGATGTAACATTTTTAAAACAGATGATTAAGTTTCGAAAATAAATTAATGTTTTGGTCATTAATTAAAAATAACGGCAAAATAAATTCTAAAAATGCACTGCCAGCTGTGTGTGAACCAATAACTTTATTACGTGTGAGGTGTGCTACCAGTTACGCCACCGCAATCCATCACTGAAAATTTTAGAACTTGTATTCTGCGCAACTTATTGAAATTTCTTTTTTAAGTATTTTGATTACATGATTGTAATTTAAGGCCAGCTTATTAATTAAATTTGCCCCTTTACTAAGTTGGCAAAATACGAAGGGCCCACATAATTTCGACAACCTCACTCTCGAAGGCCCTATGTAGGCTGTTAATGAAGGACCAATAAAGTGGCCCTCTGTAGTGTCCAGCTAAGGCCCACATAGGCCCTACAGTAGTTTTCTTCTTAATTGTCTTGCAAGAGCATTTTGAACATTTTGAAAATTTGGTTTAATTTAATTTCATTATTTATCATCATAATTAATTTCGCTTTGTATATACTAAGGGGAAATAAGTCTGAAAATTATCAAAACTATATTATAAACTTTCTCACCTCTTCGTGAATAACGTTCATTTTCTATGTTAAAAGAAAGAAAATACAATTGGGTAATTTTAACCTCAAAAGCGCCACGCGAATAAAGCAGGTACGTATTAAGTCATGCACGTAATACATCTTGTTTGGAATAAATTTAAATTGTACTTCGTCTTTTTCTAAATGTTAAAAATGAGTTAGAAAATAGATTAGAAATCCGCAAATAAGCAACGTTTTGTGCGTAATTTGTTAAAGTGTGTGCTGGCGAACGCAAAATGGCGTCGAAGGGAATATTAAATTTGAATAGCAGATAAGTCTATCTATTAGCTTTATCTATTATTCTATTCGCAGTTTTTAATTAATTCGCAAAACGAGCCATTGTTTTGTTATCAAAAAGCTAATAGACAGAAGCATATGCTATACAATTTTAACATCAAACGTACTGGTGAAGGCAACAAAAAAACTACCGTAATTTAACAGATAAAAATAAATCATAATTCAAAATAAATAAAGTAACCTTAAAATACAAAAATCTAATACAAATACGAAAATACGAATTTTCACAATAATCGAGGAAACTCAATATCTAAAAATTTCACTGATGAACTGCGGCGGTGTATTTGGTAGCAAAGCTCTTATGTAATAAGTAGATTGTTGATTCACACCCAGCCCGCTGTGAATTTTTTAGAACTTACTTTCACGCGAGTTTTGATCACTTAGCGAGAAGTAAAATTGATTTACGATTACATAGGACCTTCTCAATCACCAAGCTAATAGATAGAATCATCTGCTGTTAAAATTTAACATCAACGTACTGGTAAATGATTCAAGAAATCGATCATCATTTCACGAATGAGATTGAAATATAAGTTAAAATTAATAAACTGGCCTTCAAATAGAAACACCTGATTAGAAAGAAAACAACCATAATACGGATTTCCACTAAGATTTAGGAAATGCAAGCTCTAAAATGTTCCCTGATGGACTGCGCTGGCATATCTGGTAGCCAACCTCGCATATATTGACGAGGTTGTTGGTTTCCGTAACAAATCTATCGTCATTTAACCAGTAAAATTATAAAAATAAATTTAATTCTTGAACATAATTTCTTTTCATTTGACGCGATATAAAGAGATCGGAAGTTTCATGCTGTAATTCATCCTGATTTTAATTAAAAATTCTTTCTGTAGGAACGTGGAGCAATTGTCGAGGAATGGGAAGAAAAGGGAAATAGGAATGCAGTAGTGGCTAAAATATTTTATCTCTGCATTAACATTTTAGACGCATCTTGTTATCCCGAGGCTCGAGCAGCCAGAGAGAAGTCCTGTATAGATTAAGGTGATATAGGATGCGGGATGTCGCAATGACAGTCTGCTCCGTGTTAGAATGTCGTAACTGTCGCACCTATGCAAATTGCCTTCGGAACCAGCATTAACGGATTTAAAAGCGATATACGCTTTTGGTTCGAGCTTTAATCCGCCTCTACTGTATTAGGATTAATTGCCTAATTTAACCTATTTAATGAATCGCACAAGGATCTTCATTCTCTGCACGCCCAATCGCTCCACTCTCCGACATTTAAATTAGAGGCAGTCTCTTAAGGCGTGAAATCAATCAGCTTACTCTGAAAACTGTTATTTTATTCTACAGGAAAATAATTAAGTTTCTTCTTGTAAGACATCGGGTATAATCGTTTCATCAATTTCGCAAAAAGTTTCATACAATTTATTCATATGGATGCGCATAATTATATTCTGAATATTACAACTGCTTTACACTGCATTCCCTTTGTAATTTCGATTTAAAGTGCATCCATGCGGTAATTTAGATTAAAAGCTTTTAATCAAAATCACAAGATTTCTCTTAATGTAATTAATATTGGTTAGTGAAAAATGTCACGCACTCTCAAAGAACGTCTGAAGCAGGATTTTTTTTAAAGGTTCGATTCCTTTTTTCAGATCATAAACTGGGTTTGAAAAAGATTCTTTTTGATGACACTTTTTTCTAACATAGGGGAAACTTCCTCAGAGTGCATAATGCAATGTTCAGGTGAAGTTCATGTATCTTTATTTGAGATTTTAATCATTTGGTTGAAAATTGAATAATTTTGTTATATATTCATACTTTCACACATAAATGTTGTCCCCTTAGATTAAAAATTCATCTGTTTTGGTAACAAAAACTATTTTTTCATAAAAAATCATCGTTTTTGGCCTCAATTTAACTTTCTTGGCTTTAGATTAGCTTTGTTGCTAAAAATTTAACTGTATTTAAAAAAATCACTTTTTTAATTAAAAATTTTGTTATTTGATTGAAAATGCAACTGTTTTTGAATTAAGTTAAATTATTTTTGTTTGGGAATTCGTTAATTTACTTGAAAATCATTTTTTATTGTTAACAATTCAACCAGTTTGCTGTAAATTTATTTATCCTCTCGAATAGAGAATTGATTCTTTTGGATTAAAAACTCTTATTTCTTGGTAAAAAAACACTTTTTTTATTATTTATCTTCTTTGGTTTAATTTAAATTTTGTTGTTGGGAATTGAAGAATATTCTAAACAAATTAATTCTGTTGTTTGAAAATAAAAAGGTTTGGTTAAAGATACAACTGTTTCTGTTTTAACTTTGAAAACTTTTGTGTAAAAATTTGATCATTTGATTAAAGATTTTATTGTGTGATGAAAATTCAACTGTTTGATCGAAAATTTAAATATTTTTTTTATAAATTATTTTTTAGCTGAAAGTTCAATTGCTTTGTAGAAAATTGATCGGTCGTAGTCGAGGATTCAACTATTTTGTTAAAAATTGGTATTCTTTAGTTAAATTAAAATGTTTTAAATTTAGTAGAAAAGTTTTGTTTCGTTGAAATATCAATCATTAAATTCTTCGTTAAGAACTTTTTTTTCAATTTAACTCTAGATGGATAAAAACGTAACTAGTTTGTTAAAAAATCATCTTTTTGGGTAAAAAATTAAATTTTCTTACAAATTTTCCTTTTTCAGTTGAATATTATTTTTTATAACTGAAAATTTCAATATTGCATTTTTGGTTGAAAATTGATGTTTTTTATGTGGAAATTTATGTATTTTCTTAAAAACTCATTTTTTGGTAAAACATCATTTGTCTTGGTTCAAAATTCAACTATACTTTGTTGGAAGTTAAAGTACTATAAAAAACTCTTTTTTTTGGCCGAAGATTAATCCTTTAATAATTTTATTTTAGGTTGAAAACGGTTATTTTTTAGTGGAGAATTTATGTTTTTTTTCAATTTGTCATTTCTTGTTTAAAATTAATCTTCTTGTTGAACCTTAATATTTTTTGTTTATAATTCAACTATAATTATTGGTAAGTTAAATTACTTTGATAAAAATTGATTATTTTGTTTAGAGATTCATAATTTCCGTTAAAAATTTATCTCTTTGAATGAAAAGAAACCTATTTTGCTAAAAAAAATGTTCAAACTGAATTCAATATGATAACTACAATAATTATATTTAAAAGAATTCATTTTTCTATTTTCTCCCATTTTGTGAAAGACCACCATATTTCCGCTGTTTTGCGAGCAATTTGGGCTGGTAAGGCTGGAAACGTGGTAATAAATGAAATCTCCTGTTTCAGAAAAATCCCCTCTTTATCTAATATTGAACTACTGAACTACTATGATCCCTGAAATCACAATTCTTCCTCTTTCTTTTGCTCGTTTTTGTCTTCCTTGCCTGAGGAAAATCAGTTTGCTTTCGTCGTACATAGGAATGGAGAGAATAGAGTCCCGAATCATATTCGCTGTCAGTTTAAAAGGGATCAGAACGGTCAGGTCCCTTTTAATAATGTGTCAACGAGAAGATGGCTTCGACATTCGTGGCAGAGCATATCGCCATCCCGGATAGAGGACAATAGACGGAAAGACCCATGGTTGGAATATTTTAGTGGTGAAGTTAAGAGGACGAGGGATGACGGAACGGTCGAAACCCTCTAGGGAAGGAAGACAGGGAATAAGGTTCAGGCGGAAGGTATGCAAAGTTCGAAACTTAATTCATTTCAAAGGCGCCTCACGCGAGTCTAGAACGTGCTAGATCACTCGCTCCAATCTCATGCTCCTTTCCTTGTTATTACGAGCTTCCGGACAATGGATCCACACAATCATCAACTGCCCTTTGCCCAGCTATTTTTCGCTCCAGACACTGGACAACTTAATTCATAATATTGAAGAGACAAAATATGAAACCTGAAAGGATCCTTCAAAAATTGGGTAATCATTTTGCAAAACAATACAAGACAACTAGTATGCTCAGCCCAAAAAAGCCTACTAAAACGTCAATCTGGTTACTTTAGTCTTCTCCTACCATACATCGCCTCCCCTAATTCTTCTTTCCTTACTTTATCTTCAGTCACTTTTCCTTCTTCTCACTTTTACTCCTTGGAAAATGTACGACGCACGGACGGACATTAGACCGAAGAAATGTAGGTTTCTGTCTGGGACTACGAAACTCTAAAAATGCATATTTTCTTTTGTAACCACGCCGCGTTTCCTAGACCAGGTTTATTGGACACGCCCTTGGCTACTCCTATTTAGTTTAATCATGATATTTAATCACACCCACTTTCGTTAACTACGCTCATTCTTATTAGTTCTGCTCTGAGCCACAATCCTGAAAAATAGAAATTTTTCTTGATCATGTTTATTAGTTGTACGTTTGACCACGCCAGTTTCATTGACTACGCCCATTATAACCACGCCCAGTTTTATGGACCGATCTCCTTATAATTACGCCCAGCTTTATGGGCCAAGCCCCTTATAATCACGCCCATTTTTATTGACCACGGTCCTTATTATCACGCTAGGTTTTCTTGTCCAAGTTGGCGTCGACTCATGTTTCGGGTTCGGAACCTGAACCGGAAATCCGAAAATAATCCGAACCGTAGGGTTTAAAAAAATTTAGTTCACACCTACAAAATTATATAACAGCTTTGGGTATACTAGAAATTAAGCCAAATAGCATCATTAGTTGCGCCTTGCTTATAGTTTTTTTTTTAATCTTAAGGTGAACAAATTTTTAATAAGAAATGAAATATGAGAATAAGGAAATAAGTATTCTTAGTTTTTTAGGGATATATAAATTTAATTTACTGGAAATTATTGAAAAAAAATGATTTTAGAAGGTTTTAGATATGTAAAAAAAGAATCTAAAAATTTCTCAACAATATTTTTTTATTTGACATGATTTTATCCAATATTAGAAAAATTCAAGTCAGTTTGAAAGATATCTTGTACTTTCAGCAATTTTTAAAATATTTTAAAAGTTATTGGGAATCTTTTCAAGTTTTAGAATTTTTGTAATCTCTTTAAAGCTTTCAAAACCTCTAAAATTCTTTCAAACTGAAATAATTTTTTCTAACAATTTTTAAAAATATTACAAACTTTATAAAAATGCTTTAAATTCTTCCTGATTGTTGTTTGAGAATTTTTTCAATTTTTTGAAATCTTTGTAAATAGACACTTTCTTCAAATATTCTATTAAAATAAAATTTAAAAAATTTTTGAAACCGAGCTGAAATCCGGCGGCAACTATTATAGTTTCTTTTGAGTGTCCTTCGGTCCGTCACACTTTTTTCAAGAAAGAGAAGTGAGAGGAAATGATGGTAGGGGAATTGATAAGGAAATCAGGGGCAAGAAAGTGAGGGAGTAACGGGGGCAGGAGAAGTAAATGAAGTAAGAGGAAATAATAGAAGGTGAATTAAGAGAAAATCATGGGAGGGAAAGTAGGGGGTTTGGGATGGAATGATTGCAGAGTGGAAGCAAGCAAAATCAGGGAAAAAGAGGAGAGGAAATTGACGATAAACGAGGGAAGGGGTTTATGGGAAAATGAGGGTAGTTTAAGTGAAGGAAATTGGGAATAAGTGATGGTAATGAGGAAACAGGAGTAGGCGAAGTAAGGTAAAATGAGGGGTGGAGGAAGTGATAGGAAATTTGGGGTGGAGAAAGGGAAATTAGTGGAGGATAATTTAGAGTTTGGAGTCGGGGAAATATGGGGAGGGCCAGCTTTCTAGTGCGGGCAAAAACAATAGGACATGTTGGGGCTTCGAAAGGGAAGTGGGGGTAGGGGAGTGTTACCATAGTTGTGGAAGTAAGCAGAGGGAAAATCAGATGGTAAATACGTTGGAGAACGAAGAGGAAGCGAAGGTTGAAGTGTGGCAGGAAAATTAGGAGTAGTGATGGGACAGTATGGGAGGGTGAGTTTTGATCGACTTAATGAATATCTCAATATATTAATTTTTAAATTATTCTTCTAAGGTTTTTTTAAATATAAAATAATTTAAAAAATTTTCTAGAAATCTTAAGAAAGTTTTTTTGCTCTTTAGAACCCGTGGAAAATTTTAAGAAAGCTTCCTTATTTCCAAACCTTAAAAATCAACATTTTGCTTGAAATTTGTTTGAAAGCTTCTGAAGATTTAAATAATTTTAAATTTCTTCACAATTTTATAACAATTTTTTAAATAATTCTGTTTCCTAAAAAATCTAAAATCCTGAAAAGTTAAAAAGAAATTTATTAAAACCTGCTAGATTCTTTTTGAAAATATTTTAGAATTTGACAACTTCAATTTTATGTTTTAAAATAAAGTTTAATCACTAAAAAGTTTTTAGAAATCTTATTAAGTGTACTGTTAATTTCTCAGTTGCCTGTACTCGCAATTTTTAACAGATACTAACTATTTGTACGTTTGTATAAACTTTTTCAATTAAAATATTGTAAGATTTTGTCCATAATGTCCAATATTAAAAAATCACTGAAAATTAAAATTTCCTCTTTTACTGATAATATTTGAAAACATTCAGAAATAAGTTTTACTCTGAAAGGAAATTACGTATTTGGAAATACTTATTTACAAAATCGATGGCGCAGAAAATTCGTAATCTTCATTAATAGAAAAACGAAATGGAAACAGCCCCTAGAAGTACAAAAAATGCATGTAAGAACAATTAATATCCATTGAAGAAAACTCGATTATCTCTCTTTAAGTACAGTTCCTTGAGATAAGACAAATTTTTGTGGATCATAAAAGTATTGTATCCTCCTTATTTGAAACCTTATTTTCTTGGAATAAAGTTCCAAAAAGTATTTAACTCCGATTGAATTGAAACTTTGTATACCAATATATTTTGATTCGATGATTACGAAAGTGATGGTGAAAATTTCCCCAAATTTGATTTTCAAGGTCAACGCTTTCCAAGAAATATAAAAATTATGTTTTTCTCGTTTATTTAATTAAATATTGAAAATGCACAAAGAAGCCCTAAATAAAATTTGTAGATCTTTTAAGAATACGTCTTTCATTCTATACACAGTTTTTCGAAAAACTTAGTCACTTTTTAGAAAATAATGAAAATGTTGGTGCAAAGTGTAGAATTTCTTGGAATGGAACTTGGAGCGCTCATGTCCATCACGAGACATTGGAAAAGGGGAAGGCATGTGACCTACATTATTTGTATGACCAGTCACGGGGTTGCCTTCTCGGTCTCACGAAACTATATTGTTTCTGCGAAAAGTCACAGGGGTGCCTCCCCTCATTACGAAAAGTTGGAAAGGTGGAGGTGAATGACTTATATTATTTATATTGTTAGTCACAGTGGTGACTTACTGTCCCAAAAATGACGTTTAAAAAGGGTAGGGTTTTGACCAGCATTATTTCTGTACCCAATTGCCGGTGCCCCCCCCCCATGTAACATGAGAAAAGGATAGGGGTTTGGCAAAATTTATTTCTGTAACTACTTACAGGTGTGCTCCCCCCCCCCAATGTTATTAAAAAAGGGTAGGGGTTTGACTAACATGATTTCTGTGACTAGTCGCAGGGGGTTTTTCCACCCTTCCGCCGCAAGTTGTTGGAAAGGGGAAGGTATGTGAACTACGTTAACGCTGTGCCTAGTAGTAGACGGGCGCCTTCCCGTATTATTCTATTTATCTCGAAAAATAATAGACGTAGATGATAAGCTTAAATTACATAAAAGACGTATTTTTTTAAAGGTTATAACTTTTATCCAAGACTTGTTTCTCTAAAACCAACATTTATCAAAATATAGTAAAAAATCAGAAAAAAGAAACAATTTTTTTCTGTGTTGACCTTGGAAATCAACGTTGAAGGTATTTTCTCCATCATTTTCGCAATTAGCGAGTGAATATACGTGAGTATATCTAATTTAAAAATAATCGGAGGCAAATATTTCCTGTAAAAAGGAAATATTATTTCATAAAAAAATGTTAATGTGTGGACAAATATTCAGCTTAGAAAATCCGCCTGCTAAATAAAGTAGTTCTAATAAATGTTTATTTCTTTCTGTTTCAGGTGAGTTTGGTTTAAGGAAATTCAATCAAGTAAGAGGTTTAGAGTTAGCAAATATTATCTAAATCCAGGTAAAGTGAGAATTTGGTAAATAAGTTAAAAAATTTGTTCATAAATTGAAATTCTAAGAGAAATTGGTTCTCAATTTATCAGCCTTGTAAGTTATTAACTTCTTCGGAAAAAAATAGTTCTGCCGCTTGAAGCTTTGCGTGCTGAATCTCATTGATCGGACGAGTTTTTCACCGGCAAATACTTTTTACGAGTTGAAACTACACGTTTTAGGTTTCCGTAAAGTAGTAAAGTCCATTATTTCCAATTTGCAGGATGCACGGGACAAATTAAGAACAATTCACTATTCGTTTCCCTGAAAAATAAAACCTTCCTAATCTTATTAACCTACCTTTCATTCATTCCTCAGTTTTGTTTCAATATCAGTAATTGGATACCTTTATTTTCATAAAATTAGGGACACATCTACTGAAATACTATCTTGAAACAGGGTCGCTGCAGTTTAGGTAAAACCTGGAAATCAGAAAAAAGTCAGGGAATTCTCTTAGGGGGAAAGATGGGGAATATTCAGAGATTTTGAGGAAAAAAATGGCAAAATTTAAGGAATATCTGTAAGAAGTATTTGAGGTTACTGCCTCATAGTCACTTATGATATTTTTTTTACAAACCACTTTTTAGTCACTTTATTAAGATAACATAATTTTATTAACTTCATAAAAAAAATGGGTTTAATCAAATTTCTTTTAATAAATTAACTCATGGGTTAAAGTCTGGTACATTAGATTCATTCAGGCCTATTTTATTTAGGTGGATATCTATTTATGAATTTTATTGAATTATTTTTAAATCATTTAAGAAATTTTGAAGAGCTTTAAAAAGTTTTATCGAATGAAAAAAGGTTTCAAAGAATTTTAAGTGCTTTAGGGCATTTACAAACATTCCAAAGAATTTTGTATGGATTTTAATCGTTTAAATATGTATTTAACAGATTTCATGGTATTTTTAAAAGTTCGAAGGGATTTTCAAAAAGTTTAAAAAGTTTAAATAGATTCCCAAATATTTTAAACAATTTTTAATATTTTCGAGTTTCACTAATGTTGAAAGGTTTCAAAGCAATTTAGTGTATTTTTCTAAGTCATCCAAAAAATTGCAAGATCTTTTAAAAGTTTGAAGGAGTAACACGATTTTAAAGGGTTTTACATATTATAGGTTATTTAAAATGTATTGAAAAAAATGGTATATAGGTTTTGATAATTTGTATAGAACGGAATCTTAAAAACGTTGAAGGGGACTGAAAATATTTTGGTAAATTTAAAAATATTACAAGCCTTTTTCAAGAGCTTCAGAAAGTTTCAAGGAATTCCAAAATATTACAAAAATGAGGAAATCTCAAAAGATTCTAAAATTTTGATTATTAATTTTATTATTTTGAGTGATTGCAAAGGGGTTTGAAATATTTAAGGTTATTTTTAAAGATTCCAAGACATTTTAAAAATAAGATTGGATTTCTAAGGATTCCATTCGTTTTAAGAGAATTTAAATGCCCTCAAGGTAATTCAGTAAATTATGCAGGATCTCCGAAAATTTCATCAGATTTAATACAATTTCACTGGATTTTATAATATGTAAATGGACTTCGAAGAATTAATTCATAAGAAGAAAGATATTTCGTAGCGTTTCGAAAACTTGAAGAGATTTAAAAAATTTTTTAAATAAATTTGAATCAATTCGTAATTAAACATGAATTCTTATTTTTTTATCCTGAATTTTTTTTGAAATCTTTTTAATTCTTTGGAATTCTCTGAAAATTTTTGAATTCGTTGGAATTTTCATAAATTCGCTCAATTCCACTGAATTTGAAGGATTTCTTCAGTTTATGTTTAATTCGTCCTAAATCCTTTGAACCTGGCTTTAAATGTTTACATATTTTTACTAAAATCAATAGGATTTTATGGAGTCAAACAAAATTTCTCAATTTATTTGGATGTTTTTAAATTTCACTTTGTTTTTTAAGTCTTTTGAATTATTTTGAATTTGTCAAAATTCACGAATTTGTATACATTTCAACGGATTCTACGGAATTAAAAAAGAACATTAGTGACACTAGTAATTTTTAGTAACATTTGAAATAGAAATTAGTAACTTTTTGTCAACATAAATGTTTAAGTAGGTGACATTCTTAAAGTCAATTAGGCTGTGTCAGCCCTGAACGGGAGAAAGTTGGCAAGGGTTTAAAGCATCTTAAAGAAAATTCAATTCCTACTTATAAATTTATTTGCACTAAAATGTAAACATTGCAAATAGTAGATGATCATTAGGTATTAGCCGCGAAGGCAGAGTTTGCCAATGCGAGGTAGAGTTTGGCAATGCGAGCCAGAGTTTGGCAATGCGAGGCAAAGCGAGAAGGTAGGGACATGCGTCCGAGGCGAGGCAAAGCGTGGAAATGAATACGATAAGATTGAGCGATCTTAGATATAAGATGTGTATGGATCTTAGTTATAAGAAAATTCTGTCAAAAATGGAAGTGTAAGAAAGTTAATTTTTCAGATCCGGCAGGCCAAAAAATAAACATTCATCTATCTAATTTATGTTCTAAATTATCCGTGAACTTTGCTAAATCTTAGGGGGAGCTTCTCACCGTGTTATTATATCCCGATAACCTATTGAATAAGCTACCGAACATTGATACTCATCTGCTAAATGTTTTCCTAGCGTATAAGACACACATTGCTTCAGAAAAAGGGAAACAACCCTCGCAGCCTTCAACTCCTGCGGGACTTCTCCCCAAAAAATCTTCCTCGACAGACCTTTCTGCGACACGGTCTGACATTTTCCCTATGAAATATGATCTCAAGTGCACTGGAGTTAAGCATGTTTCTGATAAATTTTCGTTCCTTGGAGGCATTATATATCGCGTGTGGGCGTACAAAAAGGCAACTTAATGTGCCTATATTACCTAATTAAAAGTTCTAAACTGTTGCTCCATTTAATAGCTTAAACTTTCAAAGAAGTATGCTCACTCTACAGGGTGATCCTATCGTATATCTCAAGCCTCTTATGAGTACTTTGTTTCAAACTTCTTAGGTTGGGTGTATACTTTCGTCTTGACTTTTGTTCAACGAAAATTCTGCATTCTGTGTTAAGAAAGAAAGTAATATATTTTTTTATCCATAAGAATGTCTTTTAGAATTCTTTAATCTTGAGTCTTTTATTTTGAGAATTACGCGGAAAACCGACTTCAAACGAAATGCAAATAATTAACTTTTTCCGCTTCTCTAATAAGTTCGATATACTTAGCTTCAATTTTAGTCCAAATGAAGTTTATAAATTAAAATTAAAAACTACAAAAAATTATATAATTTTAAGCGCATGGGAAATTTTTTTTACATTCTAATTGAACAAAATGCATCTGAGGCGACCGAAATTATTTGCACATCTTAACAGAAGGTGCAATGACACGTAAAATGTGTAAAATGTCGCCATCTGTTATATTGTGTTTTAAAGCTTAAGATTTGTCCGTAAATACTACATTAGTGAAGAATGATCACTTTTACTTTGGAACTGAGAATTTCGTAACAAATTTTTATTTTGTCTTGGCAAAATGCTGCTTACAATCTAAAAATTTCACATCTATTTATTTATTGTTCTAAGAATCATGTTAAATTTACGTTAAAATCCTTAGAATACTCATTTAGAAATACTCTCTAAAACCGAAAATATCTGTTGTGAAGTATGTCATATTTGACCTTTCACTCTATTTATAACAAATCAGAAATGCAATTATGATGACCAAAAATTATAGGACTTTCCAATTCAGAATTAATTTTTTTGGACATTAAATTGGTCTACAATTTACAGAAAAAAAATGTCGAGTGAGTTTGCTTAGCTTCATAATAAAAAGCTTGTCAATAATAATTTATTTTGAAGAGAGCTTTTTGAGGGACGTTTTCAACCTCACCACGGAAAAATGCTTAGCTTTCCTAAGTGAAGCCGTTTTTAAAAAAGAGGCTAACTAGTAAAATTTCTATTAAAAAAAAAATAATAAAAAGAGCGAACTCGCATCAATTTGAACTAATAACAATATAGACACATTTAAATAAAACTAATATATTTTTACGTATCGTGTTTAAGGAATTTTCAGGTTAATTTGAATTTAAATGCGACAAAAACCCTTTCATCTTGAGGAAAAGGGATTTAATCAACTTTCATGCTAAGATCCCTTTTCGACGATGAATATTCATTTACCTTCTCAGGAAATTAAAGAAAGTTTTGTGGTTGACTTTATTTCTTAATAGTTTTCTCATGCTCTTGTTTTACTTTGGATTCTTGTCTTAGGAATGTTATAACAAAAATATAATAGTATACAACCTTTTAACCTTATTTAGTCTCTTTTTGTAGTAAAGTTAATGAGATTTTTTTTACGATACTTACAATCAGATTTGTTTTTAACGATAAAATAAAATTCATTATTTGGCCATTTCCTCTTTGTGCAAGAGTTTTTTTGCGGATTATCTGTATTTTAACTTAACTAAGCATCCGCTGCTTTAGACTTAAGAAGATATTTTAAGTTTAATAACATTAATAGACTTTATGATTAATTTTTAACTAAACTACTTTGTAGATATATAAAATAATTGTTGATTCATGTGGTTAAATTTATTTTTATTATTTATTTCCATTCATAAACGTTCTAGTGTAACTTATATTTTAACCTCTAATACCAGCATACATTTTAAAATTAGTTTAGATCAGTTTTCTACAATCATTATGCTTTTTCCCTTAATTTTAAGGTTAGGGAGTCTTTGCAAGTGACCCTGATGATATATTTTAAGAAAGTTTGCGAATTTTTTCATGTTTTCTAAGAACTTTGACTTTTTCCCTGGTTTCAGAAAACTTTCCCTTTTTCGCTTAAATTTGAATTCTTAAAAATAGAAACCAGTAGGAAACTCCAGCTTTATGGTTAACATTTAATCTTATATTGTTGAATTATTTGTTGTTATTTGAAAATTCATCACCTGAAAATTTCTTTCGATTTTTGTTAAAAATAATTTCTTTTTTTAACTAAAGATGTGAATAACCGTTTTTTTTTTATTCAAAACTAACCTTTACAGTTAAAAAATCAACTATTTGGTTAAGAATTCATGTATTTTGTTGAAAATTAGTCTATTGATAGAAAATTAATCTTCTTGATTAAAAAATAAGTTTGTTGAAAAGCCAAACATTTGTTGAAGTTTAAACTATTTTCTTAATTTTTTTTCAAGATTTATTATTGTAATTAAAAATTCACCTCTGTGGTAAAAAATTGATTAATTCTGTTTAATATTTATTGTTTTTCTTGGTAGAAATTAATTTTCATACTTGAAAATGTAACTATTCCATTTTTGGCTAAAAATTGATATATTTAATTCAAATTTGATCTTTTATAGTTAAAAATGTATGTTTTTTTGCGTGATAAAATTGGCTTTTCGGTAAAAAATTATTCTTTTCAGTTGTAAATTGTTATTCCTGATTAAAAATTTATCGTTTTTTGTTAAAAAGGCAACTGTTTGGTTGAAAATTAATTTGGTTTAGTTGATAATTCATCTATTTGGTCGCAAATTAATTTTTTTGGTAAAACCTGATATTCTTGGATTAGGTTTGAACTATCTTGTACGCAAAATAAACTCTTTGATTTATAAATAAACTGTTTATCTGAAAATTCAACTATTTTTTTGCAAATTGTTTTTTTAATTGAATTAAGCTGTTTGAAATTAATTTTTTTTGTTTGTTGAAAATAAATCATTGAAATTGAAAATTTAACTCTTCCATTTTTTGCTGAAAACTCTTCTTTTCTTAAATGAAAATTCAACTATTTGGCTGAAAATTCGTGTATTTTGTTGAGAATTAGTATTTTAGTAGAAAATTAATCTTCTTGGCCAATAAATAAAGTTTTTTGGTTCAAAAGTTGAGAATTTGGTTGAAGTTTGAACTTTTCTTAAAAAGTCATTTTTTTAAGAATCATCATTTTGATTGAAAATTCATATATTTTTTTAAACAATTTCATTTTTGTTAAGAATTAATGTTCTTACCTGAAAATGTGATTTTCATTTTTGGTTGGAAATTGATATTTTAAATGAAAACTTGATTTTTTCTTGTTGTCCAGCAACTTCTGTGTTGAAATTAATTTGGTTTGTGTATTTAATTCGTCTTTTCTTGAAAAAAATTAACCTTTTTGGTTGAAAATTTATCCTTTTTGGTTAAAGAGTCTTGTTTGAAAACAAGTATTTTTGGTTGAGGATTTAAGTATTTTATTGAAAATTCAATAATTTGGAATAAAATTAAACTTTTTTATTCAAAATTAAGTTTTTTAATGAAAATTCATATTTATGGTTGTAAATTTAACTGTTTTGTAAGAAAAATAAACTGTTTGGTTAAAGTTGATACTGATTATTTGGAATTTTGACTATTGTTTAAGAAAATCATTTTCTTTGTTGGTAAAAATATTTGTTTTAATCTTAAATGTAACTATTATATTTTTGGTCAAAAATTTGTCTTTGTTGGTTGAAAGTTCAACGATTTGGTTGAAAATTCGTCTTTTGATAGAAAATGAATCTTTTTGGTTGAAAATTTAGTTTCTTGGTAAATCATTGGACTATTTGTTGAAAGTTTAATTATTTGGTTGAGAAGCTAGCTAGTAAATTTTTTGATGTTGATAATGTGAGTAACGTGTGAATTTTCATTTTAACCATAACAGTACTTATGTGTCTTTTTGACAAAAGGCTTTAATTGTAAATGCAATATTTGAAGTAAAATTTTTGATATCCTTACATATCTTTTTTCTCTCTTTCTATTCATTATTTGAGAATAAGGGTATAAAAAAAGCTCAGCATGTGACCAATAGATGTAGATATTCACGCAAGATACATCTTCTCGTGAAAAATCGGATAAGGTGACAAAGCTTTGGAGGCACATTTTTTTTTAAATTGATATACCTTATACATTGCGAGAGAAGTGGAAAAGTACTGGTCTTAGCAGGCTATGGGAAAAGATTCTTTGCATGACACCTGTTCGCAAGGAAGTGACGTGTCACTTCTCACGAGTTCAACCTCAATCACTCATGTTATCGAGTTCCTTGTAGAGGGTGCATCCACTTTTCGTAAGGGATTTTGATTCCCTCCTTTCAGTTCGTCACCACTTTACTCCCCTTTCGAGTCCCTTTCTCGCACCCCAAATTATCTCCATGCTTAGTATTTATGCAGTATTCAATGAAGGGATCATTACGAGAAGTGTGCAGAGTAGGGGAAACCACCCTACAGAATAGGACACAACTCAAGAGCATTCAACTGCATCAGTTTGCAAAAAGAAAAAAGGATTTACTTACCCAAGTGAAGCTTACGTATTCAATTGACTAGTCCTATAGAAAATAATATCAAGAAGTTAGTTAATTATGTTGAATATTTTGATGAGACCTTGCAAGGGTGTGATCACGACACCTCTGTTCATCAGTAGATAATAATTTCTAGTATTGCTCCTAGACGTAATAGAATATTTATTTCTTGAAAATTACAATTTATCATCATTAGCATCCTACAATTAAACTAAGATTAATAAATAAATAATTGCTGGAATTATAATTATTTTACGATATATCATAGAAGCTTGAACTTTTTCATTTTTTCATCTCTGAGATTCAGTGATATTGGCACGATAAGTGCATTAAATAATTTGCCGTCAATTCATCTTTGTCTACTGGCCTGAAATACTTTTTTTAATATTTATTTTCATTTCTAAGTTATGAAAAAATTGCTCTCTAGTTCCGCTGGGATTCGAACCCAGGTCAGTCAGATTTTCGGTCTGATGCTCTTACTCACTAAGCTCCGGAGGGACGAGATTAATTTGCACAACCCCTACAAGTTTAATAACGACTTAATTCCTGGTATTTGCAAGATTAATTTCTCTGAGAAGAAAATTAGATATTTTTGATTTCAATTATTTTTTTCTACTGGCTTAAAGTCGATATTTTTTGATATTGATTTCTATTTCTAAATTCTTCCCAGTGACTCTCGGAAATAAGTAACATTTCTGGGACTTTTATCAATTTTAAGTTTACACTATCTTCTAGATTATTATTTGCAAAAAAAAGTAGTGTAAGATCTTCATGAATCATAATCAACAAAAAGACACAACCTTTAACTTGAAACAAGTGTAAATTCAATGAAACTTCGTCAGAAAATATAGTATCCTTGCCGAAATGTTACACCCAAAAAATAATCAATATTTATTGCCAGTTTTCCTGTTAATTGAAATTATCTGCTGTAAATTATTATATACTGTAGATTTTTAAATTTTGTTAATGGGGTTTTCGCAAAAGTGACTTTATTACGATCATACTCATTTTTTTTAAAGATAAAGTGACTATAGTCGTTCTTTGAAATGAAGATTACACTTTAGTCGGTTTTCTTTCAACAAATTAAACCAGAAAAACCAAGGTTTAAACACTAACGAATTCAGGTCTATACTTATATCTGAATTCTTCTGGCTTTCCTTGAATTCCTTTTAATTTATCTAGGATTCTTTGCAATTGTCTAAAAACACATAAGATTCAATTTTCTTAATATTTCCAAAATTCTTTTAAATTAACTACAGTTCAACTGATATCAGTAGAAAATTTTAGATGTCTTAAGTTTTGTTCAATTTCTGCATCATTTGCAATTCCCTAAGAATTGTTATCAATTTATTATATCCCATTATATTATATATATATATATTATTTATCTAATATTTTCTTGTTTCTACTCAATTTACTGGATTAAAATTTTTTTATTTAATTTTTCATTCAGATACATATTCATTTCCTTTAAATTTACCCTGAGTTCTTTGGGATTCCTTTGAAAGCCACTTAATGCAGCGGCTCATTTTTGTTTACAATTTTTTTTTTCGTTTACCCTTAAGACTCCTAATTTTACTTTTAATTCTTACGAATTTTATCAGATTGTTATTCACTTATTCTATTCACTCCCATTATCTGAATTGAAAGGGATTTTGTTTAATTAAAAAAATTTTGTTCTATTTACCCGAAATATTCTCCATTCATCTTCTATTTGATATAATTTCGTCGAATTTTCTTGAGTTTCATTTACTTCTTCGGAATCAGCTCTAGTTTCACACAAATCAATGGAATATTTTAGGTTATTTGAATTTATTTGATTTCATTTGAAATTCACTCGGAATTTTTTTTACAATTCCTTTTTTTATTCAGGTATAACTGTTACTGAAATTGATTGCATTCTTCTGCATCTCTTCGAATTATCTTGAACTCCTTTGCACTCCTCTAAATTTCCGTGAATTTTTCTTAATTCCTTTGAATTCACATTAAATTATTTAAAATGCGCTTGAAAGCCACTGAATGCAGTGAATCATTTTTATTTTACTCTTTCACACTTTGCCCAGGTTTGTTTCATTTATTTTTAATTATTATTGTCTACAATTTTATTGTTTTCAAACATTTTGTTTCAATTAACCTTGAAGTGTTGGAAAATCTCTTTGTATTCTTTGGTATTTTATTCAATTCTTTTGATGTCCCTTAAACATTTTTGAATAAATTCCTCTTTTAATTAATATAACGATTTTTATAAATAATTTTGATTCGCTTAAATTTTTATGAATTTAATCAAATTTTTATCAATTTTCTTAAATCACTCTAAATTCATTACAATTTTATTTAGTTGATTTTTTAAACAATTTTTAAAAATTTAATTGAATTGTCTTCACTTCCATTTTACTTAAGTCCATTGCAATTTTTTATTTCTATATAATTTACTCAATTTGTTATAGATTTCATTAAATTCTCTTGAATTACCTTGAATTCTTCTAAGTTTACTTCATGTTTAATCTAATAAATGCAGTTTTTATACTTTTTTCTAATTCATTTGAATTTCACTTTCTTTGTTTTGAATTCTTATCAATTTATTCTGATGTTAAAATTCACCTGAATATCTTGTAAATTTAAACAAATTCTTTTGAATTCAAAGAAAAATTAGTGACATAATTAATACACATTATTTAATTTAATTTAATTTAATTGACTTTTTGGGTCAGAAATGAGAAACTTTTGGTTTTTTTTTGTTAAAGTTGGTTACTTTGTTAAAGCAATAAAGGTTTGAAAGATGTTGAGAAGTTCTAAAAATTTTTTTTAAATAATTAAAAATTTGAAAAACTGTATAGCAAGATATGTTTCACGATTTTAAAATAAATTTTTGTAATATTTTAAGCTATTTTAAACTATTTAAAACTAAAATAAAGTAAATTTTAATTTAGGAAGTTCTCAGTTTATAAAAAAATAAGTCATTCCATTTTTAATGTTTCTAGCTTAAAATTGTTAAAAATGATATAATTTTGAAAATGTTTAAATGAATTATTTGATTCTTTAATTTAAAGTGTTGAAAATGATAACGTGTATTCATATTTTTGGAAATGAACCTGAATCTTTGAACTCTGTATTTTCTAAAAGTTTAAAAATCTTTATTTGGCAGTTAAACCGTATTTAATTCAATTTAAAATACTCAGTTTTTATTACTGCAAATAGGCACATTTCTGGCTTTAAAGTACAATTTTTAACTTTATTTACCGCGAGAAATGTTTTCGAACCGCGAAAGAACCGGGAATTCTGTTCATTGATTAAATCGGCCATCCTGATTCCGAAAAACTATAGCCCATCATTGAAATTTCGAAATTTTTCCTGAAGACAAATTTTATAAAAAATGTCCTATTTTATTCCGTGTTAAAAGTATTATTCATTAAAAAGGCGTTTTTGAAAACGTATTGTTGCCATTTTTTTTTAAGTTCAAAAAAATTAATTTTTAGTCATTTTTAACTATGCTGTTTCACCTTATAATAATCGCAGGAAGAAACAATAGGTGTGGCAAAAATCCTGTCTGGTGAGAATCATTTCGTTATAACTATCTGGCGCGTTACACGGTTGCATCACTACATCAAACAATTATCTCGCTTTTTTCCCCTAATTAACAGTGTTTCCGAGAACGTGTACCTGTGGCCAGTTTGATGATTAATGAATGAAATACTGTTCCGACCGGGTTGTGTACTTGCACGCTTATAAAAAGGCTGTTGCCCTATATTGTTTTGACTTTCCCTAGTCAGAAAATCCATCAAGCAATGTGTGGAAAAATAATTGGCGGTAGCTTCTGTAGCGCTCATTATGCAACTTGCAACACATATTTTGTAGCTGGCAATGCTCGCGTATACGGAAACTGAATAAAAGATGCGTTTTTCCGTGAAAGCTGCGGCTAACTCTGCCACGTACGTTACTTGCGAATTAAAATGTGATTATGAGCGTGTAATCATTCTTGGATTTAAAAATGAATTTTTCAGAGTTCTTATGAAAAATCAAGTTTCTAGATTTTTATGTATATAGTCTGGTTAATTAAAAATTTTTTATTTCAAACTGATTATTTATTAGTCCCGAGTTTTGCAATGTTCCATATTTTCTTTTAATTTTTGGGAAAAAGCACTTGTTTCAATATAACAATTTTTTTCTTTAATATAGTTTCAAACAAATATTTGTTGGAAAACAATTTTTTTTATTTAATCACATCATTGCTTATTTCAAATGAATTTTATGTAAATAAAATAAATTCTATCTTTCATACAAGGTCAAAAACATTATTGCTGAATGAACGATATTCATCATTGATCTGGCAATAAATATTGTTAAAAAGGAACTAGTTTTACTGAAAAAAACTTTCAAATAGAGATTTGCAACATAATTTGTTTTAATTAGTATTTAACGAAAAATAATAATTATTAAAACAAATGATGTTTCAAATGTATATTTGAAAGGTTTTTCTAGTATTATCAATTATTATCACACAATTTAGAACAATTTAGACAAAGATTTGAAATTTATAATGGATTTCACAGTTTACGTTAGAATTATAAAGATTAAATGTTGAGCGTAATTGATAGAAAAATTCATTTGACCATTTTTATGCTTTTTCAAAACTCGGATTTGAACTTTGACCATTTCTCCTTATTTCTGATTAATCCAAAAAATTCCATGTTATTTTTCAATTTTGGATGATATTTTGAACTGGAATAGTCATATAGTTAATTTACAAATATGCAAATGAATGAAGCGAGGATAGAGTTGGCTGTTTCAAAAATAAAAATATAGTTTTTAAATATATTTTAGTTTCGTCTGATTTAATTTTTCAGTATTTTTTCTCCTTAAAATATAAATTTTTTCTTTTACCCAAAACTGCGATTTACACAGACTCCACACTTTTTTTCTATTTCTCTCTTTTTCTCAATGCTTGAAGATATTCTCTCTTTTTTCCTGTTTTTAAAAAATGCTCTTTTTCTAATTTTTTCGCTTAAATGCAAACTGACCTTATACAATCCGATAAGAAAATCTAATTATTTTTAATTGAAAAGTCTACTATTATATTCTTGGTTCAGAATTCATATCTTAATTTAAATTCTAATGGTTAGATGTAAATTTAATTACCTGGTCGAAAATTTAACTACTTTCTTAAAACTTCAACTGTTTTGTTGAAAAATTATCTTTTTGGTAAAAATTAAACTGCTGTGCTCAGAATTCATTTTTTAATTGAATATTAAACTATTTTGTTGACAATTCGTTTTTTTTTGATGAAAATTAATTTCCTTATCTATGGCTGAAAATAATTTCTTTTAATTTGTAAATATAACTATTTATTTTCTTGTGAAACAAACTGTTTTTACATAAAAATTTAATTTAGTAAAACATTTATGGTTTTTGTGAAATTATTTTATTTTGTAGAAAATGATTCTTCTTGACTGGAAATTCAACTACTTGGTTTACACTAAAACTACTTTATTAAACATTTATTGTTTTAGTTGGAGATTAATCTTTATTGTTTAAAACTTTATTTAAACAGAAATAATGTCCTAATCTGTTAATTTATCTACTGCGTTTTTAGGTAAAAATTTAAGTGTTTCATTCAAAAAATACATTTTTTATTGAAAAGTCATGTTTTCGGGTTAAAACTTCAACAGACTTGTAGAGAATTTTTCTTTTTCACTCAAGAATTTAAGTGTTTTGTCGAATACTACCCTGTTTGGTTTAAAAGTTCTATTACTTATGTATAAAAATTAAATTTTTGGTTGAATGTTAACTTTTTGGTTAAAATTAATATCTTTCGGTTCAAAACAGAATCATTCTCTAGAGATTTCGCCATTTTTGTTTGAAAATTCAACAAATTGGGTGAAATTTTGTTCTCTTTAGACAGAAAAATCTATTTTAGTTGAAAATTTAACTCTTTCATTGAAAATTCGTTATTTGGTAAAGATTCGTATTTTTGGTTGAATTCAACTGTGTGTGTGTCTAAAAAATTTAAGTACTTCGTTAAAAATCAAATTTATTTATTGAAAATAATTTTGCAACTGAAATTTAACTGCTTTGTTAACAAATTTCTTTTTTTCTCCAGTTCAAAATTCATCTCTTTAGTAAAAAAGTTATCTATTTCGTGGATAATTCATTTTTTGGGGACTAAACATTATTTCCCAACTAAAAATTTAACTAGTTCATTTTTGTTTAAACCTATATCTTCTTTGCTTGAAAATTTAATCGTTGGGTTAAAAAGTCATATTTTTGGGCTTAAAATTCAACTTCTGCATTCAAAATTCGATTCAAGTTTTCTTTCTTCAAAATTCCTCTATTGCATAAAAATTCAGCTATTTGTTAGTAAATGTAACCGTTCTCTCAAAAACAAATGTTGTTTTTTGTTGAAAATTCAACTATTTAGAGATAAAATAATCTTTTTTCATTGACAATGAACTTTCTTGTTGAAAATTCATCCTCCATGGTAAAAAAGTCAACTGTTTTCTAAAAGATTCGACTCTACCAAAAGTACTCCCAAGCTCTTTCAATTAAAATTCAACTTTTTTTAAACAGAAAAGTAATATTTGTTGGTTGAAAATGCAACTATTTTGTTGAGAATACCATATGTTTCGACTTGAGCTCTTAAGCGTTTCATATTCAATTAAAAACTTTCGAAATATTTTTTATTTAATTTACAATTCATCTTTGATTTTTAACTCTACATTTTTTAGCTGGAATTTCTAGATATGGAATATCAAACCAATATTTACATTCCCTTTTTACCCGGCACATTAGGTACTTAATGTGCTTCTGGTATTGACGCAGTGAAGTCGTTAACAGCCTCCTGATAGCTGATAATATCGGGAACAATACACTGGCATGTTTTTATTATTTTCCAGAACGATATAATCAGAAAGTGACAAATAGAGCCCCTTGCAGGTGTGATAATAATGTATTTTTTATCGTTTTAGCCCACACCCTCCCTCTGCCTTAACACGCGATGTGTGTCATCGATTTCGTTTAGTTCTTTAATTAATTGAAATCAAAGTGGTGATAAATTGTTTCACTGACTTATCAATGTCCAATACAGAATTAATTTTAAAAAGAGAAATTTGAAACTATAAAATCAAATGAAAAGGAAATGTATTTATTTGTGCTCAGTTTACGAGTTTTTTCACCCTCACAGGCATTAAATAAATTTTTAGTCGATCGATCAACTGCTTAGTTGAAAATTTAATTAATATTTTGTTTAAAAAATCAATTCTTCTGCTAACGCCTTCTTTTATGGTAGAAAATTGAACACTTTATTGAAATTTTTTTTCTTTTTTTACTCAAAGTTAATTTATTTTTGTTAAAATTTCATTTTTCTTTGTTAACAGTTATCTTTGTTGAAAATTCGACTTTCTTTTGAAAAAACTCGAATTTTCGGCTCAACAATTTTTTCAGTTATTAGAAAATGCAATTGTTTTTGGTTGGAGTTTAATCCTTTTTTTTGAAAATTTGAACATTTGTTAAAATACATCTTTGCAGGTTAAACCGTAGTATCTTTGGCTTTAAACTTCAACAATTTGATTAAAAAGCAACTATTTGGTATAAAATGAAATATTTGGTGTTAAAAATTCAACTATTTGATTAAAAAATCATCTTTCTTGGTTGAGAATTTACTTTTTTTTTTAAATTCATCTTTTCGAGTTAAAAAGTCACCTTCTTTCTAAAAAATTCCTCATTGTAGCTAGGAAGATTCACTCTTTCGTGGAAAATTCATCTAGTTTGGTAGGGAATTATTCAATATGGTATAAGACCTGGAAAAACCGGAAAATAATAGACAATTTATTCTTTTATCAGTTACTCTACAAATTTTTAGAAAAAATCTAAGTTTGATTTCAACAGTTAACAAAAAAATCAGTTAAATTGTTATTTTCTTCCATTTAGACACGAGTCTTTTTACAATGCGTAATTCGAAAATCTTTTACTTTAAATATTTGCCATTTCAGATTTAATTTGCAAGCATACATTTTTCATTTGTAGAATTTAAAAATGCAGTTTTTATGATTTAAAACTACAAAGTAAAAACGTATGAAAATGTCAATTTGTGATGAAAAACATTTTTTATAGTTGATCAACTGTGAATATACATTATATAATGATTTTTTAAATTTAACTGTGCTTTCAGGATTCAAAAGTGAATAATTGATTGTACAAAACGATTCGAAAACAGTTCAAAGTTGATGAATTTCCAGATTTTAACGTTAATAATTAAACTGTTTTAAATTTGAAGTCTTAATAGTTAGACAAAATGTAAACGTCTGATTGGAACTTATAAACTATTTTCAATTTTTAAAAAACTTCAAAATGATTTATTAATAATTCAAGGCCTTTAGTGAATTTGAAATATTGATTCAGTCTACAATTAAAAAATTTGAAATCTTCTAATTAAGAAAAGAACAAATGCTTAATATTTAGAAATGTTTGTCTGCTTATTTAAAATCAGTATTTATAAATCAAATATTCACAACTAAACAAAAAATTCAACTTTGAACGTTACAATTTTAATTTTTCTGTTAAAAGAATTCACTTTTTTAAATAAAATCTGTGAAATGTTATGTATGGATAATTATTCTACAACTATAGTTCCAAGAAAAAATTCGAGTTAGTTAAAGAGATATTTAGAAGTTTTTGAAAAATTGGAGGTTAATACTTTTTTTTTAATGATCTCAAATAGTTTTAACGAATATTACGCATACCGACAAAATCCGGCTATTCGTACTGAAATTTCAGTAAAAATAGCCCACGGCCTAATGTAAAACAAAATCTAGATTTTCTCAGGTTTCGAACAAAAAATTTAGAAGCTTTTTAAGAATTGTGAAAGGCTACAACAGAATAAAACACATTTTATTAAGATTACTAGACAAATTAAAAATGATTTTTTATTTTCAAAATTTAGTTTTAAGATATATTTAAAAAGATTTTTAAAAAATTGTCAAAAATGAACCTGGAAGATTTTAAGGAAATTTTTTTATTGATGCAGGATTTTTTTACAATATTTTTTACAATATCTTGAAAAACGTGCATTTTTCAAGATTTTAAAATAAAATTTAAACTTCTTAAAGAAATTTTCAACTATTTTAAATTGAAATAATTCAACTTATGATTCAAAAAGTGTTCATTTTATTTAAAAAATGTATGCTTTCAATTTTTAATGCTTTCATCTTAAAATTGCTTGAAATTATTTGCAGCTTATTTTTTTATTACTTGAAATGGACAAAAGTTTAGCTTTAGAGTTTAATTTCTTAAATTTCATTGACCGTGAAAAATGATTGCCAATCGGTAAAAATGTGAATTTTTTTCTTCGATTAGAACGGCCAGATTTAATAATTTTATTAAAAAGAAATTATTTCGCTATTTTTGAGAAAAGTCTCTCTATTTTCTCTGTTTTGTAAGCATTTTGAGGTGTGAAATTCAAAACCATAAAATGCTTTAAAATCTGGATTTGGTTATTCTCGGTTTAGTGTTTCAAAAATATGACGTCGCGCCGCAGGAATAGTTGAGACGAGCCGCGGCGGACGTGTAGTGTTCACTCAGGCGTGGCAAAACGGAAAGAAAAACAGGCTTGTCAGTTCCAAAATTAACACTAAATCCATATTTGATTGTGAAATAAAAAGAAATGTACAAATTAGTTATTTAACTATATTTTTGAGGGAGAATCTTTTATCTGCCGACTCAAAGAATCTTAAAAGTCTCGTTATCATTCTTTCGAAGTTGGCGTAAAAACGGTGAAAATGTGGGACAATGGCTTGAGAGTTTTACGTTCACTGGTCCAGAAGACATCGTTTGAGAACCGTAAAGAAGTGGAGCTTTTTTTAGATCTCGCTTTTTTCGTTAGCCGATGTGAACTTGTAACTTTGTTACGACAATATCTTCTGGGCCACTGATCGCGAAACTGTCAAACTTGGTTGAATTAAGGCACACTCGGGCAGTTTCTAAACCATTTCCTGTCACGTATTTCCTCCCATTTTCTCCTCGTTAGTTGTCTTCGGTTTTGCAATTTCAGCGTTGCATCTTCTTTTCCAGTCTCGCAAATGCGAAATGTTTCTGACTGCCACTTTGCAAAATTGACCCGCATTTTAAAACGCTCTGTTCCATTTCCCATCTCCTAAAGTTTCACAAACTTTTCCGGAATATGTGCTCTTTGCGTTATTACCAGAAATTTCAAATACCCTCGCATTTTTGAGTACTTATGCATTTCCATTTTATGGATTTTATTTCAGTAAACATAGTGGCCACTGCATCCGAAAACCGAAAAAAAAACGAAAATGACAGTAATTTTTTTTTTACATTCTCATCCTAATGAGATGTTATTGGCCGTCCACAAATCTCGGGACACTAAAAATAGTCGAAGTTGATTATCTGTTCGTATTGGAGAAGAAAAAAAAATCCATTTGAATATTATTATTAACATTGCCTGTTAATAATATACAAATATAAAAAAGTTACTATGTTTTAAATTTTCTAATTTTATAGTTTAATCACGTCAAAAAATAATAGTAACCTGAGACTCACTAAGAGGCATGGTTTTATTTTTCAAGGAAAGTTTTTTTATTTTTTCACTGATTAATGTGGAAAAACTCATGGAAAACTGAAAAAGATATGGAAAAAATATTCCGTTTTTAATGGTTTTTCATTCTTTTGAATTTCTAAGAATGATTCAAAACTCTTTCAAATCATTTTAAACTCTTTTAACTTCCTTAAAATCAATTGTCCTTAAAATCAATTGAAGTCCTCTAAATTTCCGGATATATCTGAATTCATGTAAAGGACCTGTATCATCTAAATTCCTGGAATTTTCTCGAATCTTAGCACTCCCTCGATTCCAAAGAGTTCAAAATTATTCAAAGAATTCAGAAGAATTCAGAAATTTGTTTCAGGATACGGCTTAGTTTTTAAGAAAAAATGCATTATAGACCAAGAAGGATTTTTTCAAGAGACAGTTAAATTTTTAATAAAAAAGTGAATTTTAATCAAAAAAGACGAATTTTTTATAAAAAGGCCTATCTATTAAAAAATGTAATTTTTTTAAGGGAAAAGGCGAATTTTCCATTTAAACTGAATAATACACAACAAGGAAGTTTAAGTTGTCATAAGAAAATATGACTTTTTAACGAAATAGTTGAATTTTCTAAAAAGAACCATGTTCAGCCAAGTAATTGAATTTTAAACAAAAATGATAAAACTTGAAACAAAAAACAGTTGTATTTTAAACTAAATAGTTGAATTTAATAACAAAATAATTTTTTCAGGAGACAGTTCAATTTCGAACAACAATGTGGATTTTAAACCAAGAAAGATGAATTTCCAACGCAAAAAAATTATGTACTGTTTTTATCAAAAAAGATGAATTTTAACCAAATATTTGAAGTTTTAAAACAAAAAATTGATTTTTTCAGGAGGCAGTTGGATTTTCAACACCAGAGTTAATTTTAAATCGAAAAACATCAATTTTCGACAAAAATTTTTTTTTTTACCAAAAAAGATTAAATATTCATCTTCTTTCCAGAAAGTTGTGTTTTTATGAAAAATACACCTTTTTGGGTTAAGAATAATCGTTGTTGTTGAAAATTCAACTTGCTTATGGAAAAATTAAGTTTTTGTTTTAAATATTTCAAATATCTAGTTAAAAGCTCATCTTTTTTCCATTAAAGATGTCGAAGGTACAACAAAAAAGTTAAATCCCAGACCAAAAAAAATGACTTTTTAACGAAATAAGAGTAGTTGTATTTTCCAAAAAGAATTTTTCACAGCCAAATGATTGAATTTTTAAACAAAAATGATGAAATTTGAACAGCTGAGATTTGAACTACAAAGTTGAATTTTTACCAAGAAAGATGAATTTCTGAAAAAAAAGAATTTTCGAAAAGAATATGTCTATTCTACCAAAAAAATAGATTTTTAAACAGATAGTTAAATTTTCAAAAAAGTTGATTTTTTCAAAGAGACAGTTAAATATATAACAACAAAGTTAATTTTAAGACAAGAAAGATGCATTTTTAATAAAAAAGGCTTTTCTGCCAAAGGGTAAACTTTCTACTCCAAAACACGATTTTTCTATTAAAAATGACGAATTTTCGACAAAAAAATGGAATTTTTGACAAAAAAAGAGGATGTTTTAATTAAATATTTGCACTTCCAACAAATAAGTCATTTTTGATCCCATAAAAATGAATAAAAAAATTATTTTTAGTCAAATGATGGAATTTTCAAAAAATGTATTAAACTTGAACTAAAACTAGTTGCATTTTCAGCTAAAATGTTTAATTTTCTAAGCAAAAAATGGAGTTTTTTTTAAGGAACAGTTATGATTTTAGCAACTAAGTTGACTTTAAGTCAATAAAGATGAATTAAATAAGATTTTTTCAACAAAAAAAAAAGGAATTTATAACACAAAAGGACGAATTTTCTATTCACGATGTCGAATGTAGAACAAAAAAGTTTAATTTTTTTAAAAATAGTTCAATTTTCAACAAAAAAGTCAATGTTCAACCTAGAAAAATTAATTAAAAAAATTCTTTTTATAAAATTATTGCATTTTCAAATAAAAAATTATTAAATTTGAAGAAAAACCAGTTGCAAATTAGAGCACACACAGCGGTAAGTGGTATTTTGGAAAACGGCTTGAAGTCTGTCTGCTCATTTATCTAGCCATTTTATTTATTTATTAAACAATGTAATTTTAATAAGTCTATTTTAGCCAGGTCACTCAAACCCTGTTCTCAGTTAGGTTCCATGCTAAAAATTATTGTTGCGCTATTCAAACAAAAGAAACACTCAAATTTTCCAGGAAGATATGCAGACAGACTTTGAATAATTTTCCAAAATTTCACTCTCTACTTAAATTTGCTTCAATTTGCAGTTCAGTTGGTCTGACGGAGAGATGAAAATGTCGATCAATACAGAACTCCCTCTCATTCGGGTAACAATTTACCATCCGGGCTGAAAATTTCACTTACGGTGGCGACCAATTTAACCCCGCATATTTTATGGAAAAATCAAGTGTAAACTGTCATACTTTTCTTTGAGCCCAGGTTACTGGCGAATAAATGAATTGCCTTCTCTCTGGTTGCGGGTAAAAATGTGCTGAGAAATCAAAAGGTTGACGGATAGCTCAACAGCACGTTATAATAATTACGTAAACTTAGTTCGTACTGTTTTCGACGCTAATTAACTTTTCTTGCGGGTTTGAAAATCTTCGCGGGTGTTTTCACTAAACGATTCACGTTTATTTTAATGAAATTGGCAGGCTTTATACACTTTTCCCTATTTTCCTATTTACCTCTTGTTTAAAGACTTCATTTTTCCCCCTGTCTTGGAAAAACTTGTCTCTTGACCGTCTTTTCTTGCCTTGAAGTTTAAATACGAACTGAATTAATAGATCCCAATGAGAAAAAGTATCTCTTATCGTTTGAAACCCTGTTGGAAAAATGTTCACAAAAATGCATAAAGAACTAAAACCATTTTCACAGAAATCTACAAATAAATACAATAAATTACAAACAAAGTTACAGTAAAGCACAACTTTCTTTTATTTGGACGAATTTCGTACTATTTTGTATTTTATTGTATATTATTGTATTTTATTACAGACTTTTATTTAGTAAATTGCACTATTGAAAGGAGATTTTTTTTACGTCGTTTTTCAACAAAAACACTGACATGCATCATGCGCAAATGCATACAGATGCTTTCAGCGTGCGCATCGATGCAATCCCGGGGCAGCCAATGAGCGTCCTAGGTCGAGAACGAACTCTTTTTCCTGCATAATCTGTGAATTCCTATGTATACTTGTGGTTATCCTTTCTTCATAAATTTTTATCGGAAATTAAAAATCCAACAAAATACAGAAGAAGTAAAAAACTCTTCGGAATAATAGTAAAAAGTTGTAATTTTCTGTAATTTTGGTTGTAATTTGTTGTGTTTTTTGGTATATTCCTCAAAAATGGTTTTAGTTTTTGGTACTTTTTTTGTTACATTTTTTCCCACAGTGTTGTACATTTCTACAACCAAACTACAAGTATTTACAAAATAATTTTCCAATATTAAATTTTTTGTGAAATTTTGTATTTTTTGATAAAGATTCGTAAATGTATACAATAATTGACGTTATATTCAAAGTGTTTTGATGACTCCAAATACCCAAATTAGAAAAATGTGAAGTCCTTTAGCTTTTTGTAATACCTTGTAGATTATTATAACAAATTGATACAAATATTAATCAAAAGTTAGAAGAATTTTTGAATTATAAAAACTTATATTTTATTGTTAATTTTTTGTACTTTCTCAAAATAAAAGAAAAAATAGCTATTTGTGATTAATTGCATTTATTCATAAATCTTTTATAATACATTTTATTACAAAAAAATAAAGTCTAGAACTTCTACTATTTTCGTTGATAATTTAATTATTTGGGGGAAAAATCAACTATTTCTTTAAAAAAAACTCATATTTTTTCTCGAAAATTAAACTTTTTAGTAGCACATTCGTGATTTTGACTAGAAAATCAGTCCTTGTGGGCTGAAAATTAATCTTATTTGTAGAAAAGTAATTGCTTTTGGGTGAAAGTTTGAATTCTTGATTTGAAATCAACTTGGCCCTTAAAAATTTAACTGTGTCCTGAGAAAATCAAATTTTTCCTTAATTTAACTGTTTGATGTAACATGAAACTGTTTTTGGAACTTTTTTTAATTCATCTTTCTGAATTAAAAATTGACTTCTTAGTTAAAAATTCAAATATTTAGTTAAGAAATGATATTTTTTTGTAAATAAATCATTTTTTGGTTGAAAGTTCAACAGTGCTGAAAAAATACATCTTTTGTTTTAAAAATTAATGTTTTTGGTAGAAAAGTAATTTTTTGCTTGAAAATTCATCTTCCTTGGTTCAAATCACATTTAAAAAAAAATCAACTATAAGATTGTAAAGAAAACTGTTAATAATTTTTTATTAAAAATTCAAACATTTGTCTGCAAAATGATTTTTATGCTTGAAAATTCAACTATTTAATTAAAAATGTAAAGATTTTGTTGAAAATTCTTCTTTTTTGTTTAAAATTTTTAACTATTTGTTAGAAAATGCTAACAAATATTATTTGTTCTAAAAGTTAAATTGTTTCAAAACATTCGATTTTTTAGCTTGAAACCTGAATTTTTTGTTCAGAACTATACATGACTGAAAATTACACTGCTTTATTAAAACTCAATATTTTTTATTCTAGATATATAATTTTAGTTTGAAACTCGACTCTTTGTAGAAAAAATAAACTGTTTTGTGAAAGAAAAATTTATTTTGGTTCTATACTAATCTTTTTAAAGTTTAAAACTCAAGTATTTGATTGGAAATTCATTTATTGGTCGAAGATTATTTATTTCAGTTAAAAATATGTCTCTGTTTTTGCAAAATTAACTATTTTGTTGAAAATTTGTTTTCTTTTAGATCCAAATTAATCTTGCCAATTGAAAATTTAACTATTTCAACTTTGATGGAAAATCGATATTTTTTGGTTGAAAAATCAACTATTCGATTGAAAATTATTTTTTTTTTGGCTACAGATTTATCATTTCGGTTAGAACTTAACATGTTTTGTTGAAATAGTAACTATTCGGTTAAAAATTTGTTTTTTCATACTTGAATAATCTTTTTTACAGAGAATTTTAGTATTCCATTTGCGGTTCAAAATTAATAAATTTCGTTGATAATTTATAAAAAATTCATTTCATTCATTGGAATGAATTCTTTTTAGCGAAAAACTTAATTATTTGGTTGTAAATTCATGTGTTTTGTTCAAAATTCGTCTTTTTTAATAGAAAATTAAATTTCTTTGTTGAAAAATCAACTACACTAGGTTGAAAGTGGAACTGCTTTCTTGAGAATTTTTTTTAAGAAGCATTATTTCAGTTGAATATTCATCACATTGATCGAGAAGTTAACTATTTTGATGAAACTCCTTTTTATAGTTTAAATTTTTGTGAAAAAAACACACTATTTTCCCTATTTAGAGAGCATTTTCACTTTCTGACGTCTCGATTGATTGTAACGCTTTTTTTGCAATTTGATGGCGTCCTAATATATGATTAATACGAGTAAACGAGACCCCACTTTTTTATGCAGAGACTCCGATCTTGCTGTCCATTCAAACACGACTACTCAGCTAGCTTGATCGTTTTCCGATATTTAATAAATGGTGATATTCCTACCTCCTTGGGCGGGCCCTCAAAGCCATTGATTTTGGTTGACACAATGAGAAATTCCTATCTTCCTTTACTTTTAACTGTATCCAAAGCCGAGTAAATTCGAATGTAAATTTCGGAAACAATATTGAAATTAACAATCAATATTTTAAAGTATATTTCAAAAACATTAATATTCAAAAGTCGAACTGCTTGACAAAATTGCGCAAGAAGGCTTCAAAAGAAGAATGCCTAAAAATATAAAACTTTTTTAAAAACAAATACTGAAGAAAATAAATTGCTGTATCATGATTGCACAAAACGAGTTTAGCTTTTTGTACTGTTCTCAAAAGTTCAATTCATGATCAACTTTAAAAGTCAATAAATTTTCGAAACAGAAAATCCTTTTTGAGTCCAACTGAAATACGAAATGAAATACTATTTTTTCGATAGCCTAAACAAAAATAGAAGATAAACTTTTTCCAGAAAGCGCTGTTTATCACTCACAAATGCCGTTTGTTATTTTACTGAATTAATATCACCCACGCGTGAAAAAATCGGTTACGTAATATTTTACCTTCCAGCGGCAGGATGTCATAAATCTTCGGTTGCAGTGGGAATACATATTTCGAAAAAATGATTTTCTCTTGGATGTAAACGAACGAGTTTCCAATCGATTGAGCGTTTCAATAGTAAAGCCTGCGTCGAGTTTACACAATCGATTCATTGAGAACGAGTGCCCTTTTCCCACGTTCTTATTACGATTTTTCAGGAGAAAAAGTGGGTTCTCTCAGGAGGAAAGTGTAGTCTCTATGATAATTTTCTCTTGAAGGAAAAATGAAGATTTTCTTAGCTCGCAGTAGAAACCAGGCTTTCTTTTCAATTGGGAATCATTTTTTTAAAGATACAACGTAGAATACTAGAGGTCTTCCTTTGAAATCAGACTGCGCTTTTTCAAAGGATTTTTTAATGGAGAAGATGATTCGAATTGTA
>NC_046660.1:47199876-47214566 GCF_010883055.1 Belonocnema kinseyi
AAAAAACTTTTTAATAAAAAAAACTTCTTCATCTTTATAGACACCATTTTTTTCGAAATTCAAGTTGTAGAGAAGGTTAACTCAGACTTAAAATTCTTTTTCTTATACTCTTCGTACTCCTATTAAAAAAAAGGTTCTTCTTTTATCACCTGTATTCAAGAAACTTCCCTTTTTCTGTTTTTTTTTTACTTAAATGCAAACTTAATTAATAAAACTTAATAAGAAGTTCAACTATTTTTGGTTCAAAGTTTATTCTTTTTGGTTGATAATTTTACTATTATATATTTAGTTAAAATTCTTATTATTTAGTTTAAAATTGAACTACTTATGTAGAAGTTTAACTACTTTATTGAAAATTTATTATAATCAAAGATTCATTTTTTAAACTGAAAATATAAATATTCCATTGTTGGTTAACAATTCTTATTATTTAATTGAGAATTCAACTACTTGTATAAAAGTTGAAGTAATTTGTTTAAAATTTATTTTCCTAGGGTCCATCTTTTTGTTTGAATATTTAAGTATTATGATAAATACATTTTTTACATTCTCATTCTAATGAGAAGGTATTGGTTTTATGTAAAATTTCATTTTGTCGGTTATTTTACCTGTTCGGGATTTTGGAAATAATTTTGGATTTTTAGCAAGTAGAATACTTTCCTTCCTAGCTTAATTTTAAAATAAAGTTTTGATAAATTTTTAATGATCTAAAAGTATTTAAAATCAGCCAGAAAGTCCCTGATTACGAATGTACGGCAACGAACCCACTCATGGATCTGTAATTTCTGAGAGTTCAGAAGAGGAAATAAGGAATATGCACTGGAAAGAGGACACGATTCTCACTGTATGATGAATGCCTAATAACGAAGAAATAAACGCGTGATGAATATAAAGAGAGAAGAGTGAGCCAGAATAATAAGAGGATCGATTGCCTCAGAATTATTCAAAGCTATTGAAGGTAAAAGGGAGATCCTATTACATCTGAATCTTGATGTAAAATATGTACTTTCTGTTAAAATTTTGAGGAAAGTCAGTTACGCAGAGTAGTGGCAAGACAGGGAACACCTGGAATTCAGGTCTTTAGGAAGAGTCAGTTCAAGAAAAAATTAAAAAACTTTGAGAATTTTTGTGAGAAGCACTTTGATCCACTGTTTTCAACCACTTTTAAATCATTTTAAAGACAAACTCACCATATTCACTTAATAAAATGAAAATATCACTATGTAACTTTTTTCAGCACATTAGAAAATGAGTTAACCACTATTAAATTAAGGGATATACCTTTTTTTAAAATTTTTTAGAATTATTTTGAAATATATTTAAAAAGGTTTCAAGAAAATTTTTAACAGAGTCCAATAATTTGAAGAAATGTCAATGGATTGAAAAGATCTAAAGGTATTTTTAAAAATTCCAAGTAATTTTAAAGAAGTTTTCTTTTTTATAGAAATTTCCAAGATTTACAAAAATTTCTCTAGGGTTTAAAGAATTTTATAGGATTTCGAAACATATGGAACGATGCTATAAAAGTTTTAAGTTGTTAGGTCGTTTAAAAAGATTGTAAGGATTTTTCAAGTGTCTAAAATAATTTAAAGGAATTTTAAAGGATTTTGGATGGTTTTAGGGTATTTCAATAAATTCCAAGGCATTTTTTAGAGTAAAAACAAATAAAGGCTTTTCAGGAGATTTTTGAGGATTTGAAATATTTAATGGAATGCTAGAAGATTTGAAGGAATTTTCAATTGATTTCAATAATTTGAAGGGATTTGAAAGGATTTTCAATATTTGTGGGTATTGAAAAAGTTTTAAAATTATTTTTATGAACTTTAAAACATTTCAAAGGATTTTAAAACATCTCAAAACATTTCAAAAATTTAAGAAGTTCTAAAGGATTTCAAGGAATTTTTTATTGTTTTTAGAAATTTGAATAGATTCGAAGGTGTTGCACATATTTTTAGACATTTTAAAAGATTCCAAAGAATTATTCGTTAATTCTAATAACTTTGTCGGATTTCAAAAGAATTGAAATATTGTAGGGAACTTAAAAGACTTAAAGGTATTTTAAGTTTCAAGGTATTTAAAAAAAAACAAATGCTTTGAAATTTTTTAGGATATTTATAATTAATTTTAATATATCGAAGAGATTTTATAGGCTTTTAAACATTTTACGTTATTTTAGGATTTTTCACGAACTTGTTATCATTTTTAATTAATTTAAGGGATTTAATTTTTTTTAGATTTTAGAATATTTTAAAAAATATCAGATAATTTTTAAGAGTCTTTTTAAATTGTCACGGAATATCATTTTATTTTAAATATTTTAGGGGATTTTAAAACATTCCATGGAATTTGCGACTAAATTTGACAATTTCAAGGGATTTGAGAGAGTTTGTAAAGACTTTTTTGGGTTTTAAACCAAATTTAGGGTATTTTTAAGAGATCTAAAGAATGCAAGTAATTAATCAAAAATATTAAGTCACAGTAATTCAAATACCTGAGAGTATTTTAAATGTATTTAAATAATTTAAAGTCATTTCAAAAGATTTTTTATGTTTAAGGGTATTTAAAAAGATTCTAAGCAATTTTTAACCGGCTTGAATAGTTTGAGAGGATTACAAAAAATACTGAAGATCCCAGTAAAACTGTTAAAATTCCATTGAATATTCAAAACATTCAAAACTTCCAAGGAAGTTTGATAGATTTAATATATTTACGGGTTTTTTTTAATTTCCTGAGATTTTAGGGCAACATAAGAAGCAAGGAAATTTAGAAGATTCACGAGGATTTAAATGACTATAAGGGATTTTAAATTATCTAAACGTATTGTAGTAAATTGTCCATGATTTCGAAAAATATAATCAGAATTCATGTAATTTTACGGAAATTTATAATATTGTAATGGATTTCAACAAATTTATTCGAAAGAATTGATTAATTTTGTAGAAATTTATAAAGTTTGAAATATTTTTTAGGTATTCTGAAAGATTGTAAGCTATGAAAAAAAATGGCGAGGAATATTTAATATCTTTATAAAATTTCGAACGATTTTAAAGGATTTGAAATATTTAAGGGAATTATAAAAGTTTCCAAGAAATTTTTTATTCATTTCGATCACTCCAGAATATTAACAAGATTTGGAAACAGTTTAGGGTGTTTTAAAAAATCGCAGCTCATTCTATCAGATTTTTGAGGATGTGAATGATTTTAAGGGCTTTTAAAAGGTCTAAAGGTATTTTAATACATTTCTCAGTATTTCAGAAAGTATCAAATTTCATGGAATTTTATGAGATTGTATAATATTTTTGAGGATTTAAAAAAATCTATTCGCAAGAAGTTAGAGATTTTATTTTTATATTCACTTGAATTTTTGTAATTCATTGGGATTTTTTTAATTCACTTGAATTTTTGTAATTCACTTGAATATTTTGAATTTTCTGAAAGCATTTGATTATTTCTAAATTTCCTCAATTATACTCAATGTAAGGGATTCCTTTGAATTTTTGTTTAATTCATTCTGAAGTTTTTTGAACTTACCTTAAATACTTCCGCATTTTGTTAAATTCCTTTAAATTCGCTTGAATTTCTTCAAAAATATTTAAAACTTGCCGAATTCGATATTCATACTTTTGTCTTGTATTCAATTCACTGGATTTTTAAAAATTCATCTTGAATCTATATGAATTTAATTGAATTCTTCTCTTTTCCATTGAATTCCTCTTATTAAGTTTAATTTCGCAAGATTAGAATTTCGGACTTTAAATATTAATAGTCGAAGAAAATGAAAAAATTTGAAAAAGGGTGATGTAATCATGACTGTATTTAAATATAAAAAAAGAAAAAATTGTATGTGATTGTTTGAATTTATTAGTATAATTTTTAAAATGAAGTTTAAATAATTATAGGGTGGATTTTTTCATCTGAAAAATTATTAAAACGATTTTTTCCATTTTTCGAGATTTCCCAACTTAAGTTTAAACTCCGTAACCTGATTAGTAATTTTAATCGCTTTAGTTCTAATCCCTTAATTCAGGAGAAAGTCCCAGATATGGAACCCAACTTCGCCATCGCCACACCCTTGGGAGCAAAATTTACTATCGAGTTATGTTACAAATTGTGAATTTTGATTGGTGAGTTAGCCGTTTATCTGGAGGATAAATTTCATCTAAAGTTGAAGAAATCGTTTTGTAGCCGTATAGCTCGTTCTTTTAAAAGAGGGATGAAAGAGGGATGCCGTGTCTCGAAATAGGTATCAGAGGGAGGAAAGGAACCGCCATGGGAAATTTCGTCACGTGTAATGTCATCCTTACGCTGCATTAAGGAGAAAAATGTTCAGTCCCTGCATCTTCAGCCTCCAATCCTCCCCTTTCCACCCCTTTTCGACCCCATTCCCCGTCCGCTTTTCTCACTTACTCCAAGCTGTGAACTTTACTCTCCTTATACCAGCTTGCTGCGAAAATCTCGAAAGTCCTTTCGTTCGATATACGTAAAACTCTACGAAAGACTTTAGATTTCTCTGTTAAGTTAACACGATTTAAATGAAACGTCATGAATTCTAAGACAAAATTAGGGCAATTATATTCTTAGGATGGAGGGGGGCACTACTTAACGCTATTAACTGGCTTATCTTCAAACTTATCTGTCGATCACCGGCTGTGCTAAGGAGATTTGGTTTTATGCAGTCTTCCACTTCTCTGACCAAACTATCAGGCGAATAAGAGCGCTTTGAACGAAAATCTGGTAGGAGATTTAGGGTAGCCAAAGATTTAGCGTATTTGATAGGCTATTTTGGGTAGTTGTAAGTTAAGATAGTATTTCTTTTCCCCTCTTTATCTTTTTTGAAAGAATTCCTCTTATAGCCCTTTTTTCATAAACTTCCCTCTTTTTTAGTTTTTTTCATTTATATTTCAACTAAATTAATAGAACTCAATAAGAAAATCCGACTATTTTTCATTCCAAGTTCATTCTTTTTGGTTGAAAAGTTCACTAATATATTTTCGGTTGATAAATCATCTATTTTGGTTAAAAATTCTATTACTTGGTTGAAGCTTTAACTAGTTCTTACAACATTAGTTTTTTTTGTTGGTTAAAGAATCATTTTTTTCCAACTGAAAATTTAACTATGACATTTTTCATTGTGAATTAATCCTTCAGGTAAAAATGTTATTATTTGGTTGAAAATTTAATTCTTTTGTTGAAAATTTAACCGATTTTTCTAAAATTCTTCCTTTTGACTTTTTAATTCAAATATTTGTTTGTAAACTTAACTTTTTTTGCAAAAATTTCTTCTTTTTGGTATTAAAATCCATGTCTTGGTGAAAATGAATGCTTCCTTTTAGTGAAAAAATACCAATGTGTGGTTGAAAATGAATCTCTTTTTGGTTTTTCTTAAAATAGTTGTTTTTCTGAATTGAAACTTAGATCTGTTTAATTTTAAAGGGTTCTATCTTTATAGTTGCAAATTTGTCTTTTGGTGTTGAAAATGTTATCTCTTTTAATTGAAAATAGAACTATCTACAAACTAATCTTTTTTAGTTAGGAATTACATGATTTTTGTTAAAATTCTTATTTTTTGGTTGAATTCAGCAGTTTTTGATTTAAAATTAAAGTCTTTTTATGGTTAAAGCATCAATAATTACATTCTTCACTGACATTGCATATTTTTCATAAAAATTAAATTACCTGATTGAAAGTTAAAATACATGGTTAAAAGTAGCACTGCTTTATTATTGGTCTTTCTTAGTTGAAAATTCAACCATTTGGAAAAAATGGCGTATTTTTTGGTAGAAATTTAATCTTTTTTGGTTGAAAAGTCAAATATTTATATGAAAATTGATTTGTTTTAGTTAATTATTAAATTATTTTGTTAAACAGTTAACTGCTTGGTTAAAAGTTACCTTTTTCTATTGAAAAATACATTTTTGGGTTGAAAATTCCATAGTTTGGGTAGAAAATTTGTTTTTTTATTTCTAAATTTCAATATTTTGGTAGACAATTCGACTGTTTAGTAAACATGAACTTTTTATCTAAAAATTAACATTTCTGGGCTCATTATGTAACTTTTTGACAGAGAATTCGACTTTTAGTTTGAAAATTTGAAGCAAAAAAATTGTTTCAACAAATTTTCTAATTAAAAAGTTTAAATTCACTAATATAATAAAAATTAACTTTTCTACATAAAAATTCATATGTTGAAGTTCAAAATACAGCTGTTGTATAGAAAATTTATCTTTTTGGCTTACCATTTAGTCAGCTTTGTAAAAAATTCAATTTTCTGGTTAAAAATTCACTTTTTTGTTGAAAATCCATATTTTTGGCTTGAAAATTCAACTTCGTGACTAAAAAATCTTTCGTGACAGATAAATCTTGCTAGTTGGAAAATTAAACTATTTTCTAAGAATTCTCCTTTTTGGTTTCAATATTCATTAATCTTTGTAGGTAGAAAATTAAAATATTTTGACAAAAATTCAACATATCTGATTAAAATTCGTCTCTTTAGCTTGAAACTGACCTAAATGTTAAGTCGGAAATGCTTCATCTCAAATTATTATCGTTTTTCAAAGCAATATGACCCCTGCAATTTTCATCCCTCTAATCCATATGAAGCTCTACGATTTTCCACCCTAAAATTAAAAAAATTCACTCAGTCATCTGAACTCCCAGGCCGGACTGAAAAACTGAAATAAAATAGCTGGATACGTCTCACAATAATAAATAGAGATGAGGTTCTGGTAGTCCTCGGATAATCTTTTAAGTGAAATAATTATTATAACAAATTTTACAGAGCTTCTTACTACAAGATTCACGATTTTTACGTTTTATTTTGTGAAGGAAAACCATATTTCCTTGAAAATAAATTCAAAGCCTTTGCTCCTTAGGGTTGACTTTATAGGGGTTATCGGATATACTTGCAAATTAAATCAATTCGATAAAAATTCTGGATAACTTCTTACTACAAATTTCGCTGTTTTTATGTTTTCTTTTATAAAGGAAAAACCTACAGCTTAGTTTAAAAAATGTGTAAACTCAAAGACTTTAATACAGAAATGCGAGTAGGTATTCATATACAGGGTGTCTAAGAAGTCCCGGGATGGTTAGATATTTCCTCAGGTAAAATATTTTTCAAAAAAGCAAAAGTCATTCCTAAAATACATTTCAACGAGAAATGCAACGGTGAACTTCATTTTGACCTTTAGGTGACCTTCATAGCTTTTTGAAGGTCAACTTTGTTTTTTAAAATGGAAACCCCCTTTTTTATATCTGCAATCGATAGAGCGAAAAATTCTACGTTCAGGTACGTACCCAAGTCATTGGTCAATTGTAACGTTCAAGGTCAGTTAGCGGTTATTTGAATTTAACAAAGTTTTCCAAGAGGTCAGTGCAATTCCTGAAGTAAATTTCAACGAGAAATTCATTGGTGTGCTCTGTATTGATGTTGGTGATGATCTTCAAGGTTTTTTCAAGGTTTTTTCCAAGCAGTTTACGTTTACGTTTAGCATTGCCTCCTACGCTTCAGTGAAGATGTTCAAACTGAAAACCTTGAGGTTCTTGGCAAAAAGCTATGCGATTGTAAAAATGAGTTACAGCATTACGAATTATCTCCCTATCAATCAAAGTAGCCTGTTGCAGAATCCGATTCTGCAAATCGTCTAAGCTTTGCGGTTGCGTTGAGTATACTTTGCTCTTTGAATAACCCCAAAGAAAGTAGTCGAGAGGCGTCAGATCAGGAGATCTAGTAGGCCATTCCGTTTCACCCCTTCTTTCAATCCACCTTGATGGAACTGAGTATCCAAATATGCTCAAAGCTCCTTACCGTAATTAGCCGCTGCTCTATCCTGCTGGAACCAAATATTTTAAAAATTATAGCCTGTAAACTCCCTTATTCTTGGTACACGTTGGTTTCTGAGAAACTCTTCATATGCACGGGCATTGAGATTAACATCGATGAAGAAAGGGCCTATCAATGTATCATTCAAGATACCGGCCCGAACATTAATCTTTTGTGGATATTGTGTGTGACTCTCCAACATCCAATCAGGATTTGTGTCGGAGCAATCTCTACAATTTTGCCTGTTAACTTCACCTTTTAAAGTGAAAGTAGATTCATCTGAAAATACTGTATTGTACATTAAAAGAGGATCTCTATCAATTCTGTCCATCATATTTTCACAAAATTCAACCCGACGATCAGGATCGTCTTCATTGAGCTCTTGTACTAGATGAACTGTGTAAGGATCGAAATTAATGCTTTTTAAAATATTTCGCACTGTCTCAGGAGCAACGCCACTCTCATCACTAGCTCGATGTAAACTAAGGTATGGTACAAATTTTGGCTGACCAGTTCTCTAAAGGTCCTTGATAGATCCATGATTCATAAAGCGTCTTACAGTTCTTTCAATTGTTGATTTTGAGACAGGATATAACCCTTCTCCATTACGAAAAGTGCGATTAAAAAGCAAACGAACTTGATCATAAGACCGAATTCGATCTCCCCAACCACGCATCATTAATACAGATACCCTCTCTCGTTTCGAAAGTTTAGCTTGCGCCATAATAATCTTTTATCGAAAGATAGTAAGTATGTACTCGTAATAAGTAAATTTAGTTTCGATTCGTGATATTCGTATGAAAAAATGGTATGGAACTTGTGGCATCGCCTTAGGTATTGACTTGAGTTAAAAAAACGGTATAGGACTGTATAACTCTTCGGGGAGGAACAGAACTCTCACCAGAATACCTGGAACTTTTATTGAAAAATTTCCTTATGATTTTACAATATTCAAAACGCTGTAACCAAGATCAATACAGAGCTCACCAATGAATTCCTCGTTGAAATTTACTTCAGGAATTACACTGACCTTCAAAAAGCCATGACGGTCAACTTCAAGGTCAAAATGAAGGTCACCATTGAATTCCTCGTTAAAATTTACTTCAGGAATGACCTTCACTTTTTTGAAAAATATTTTACCTGAGGAAATATCCCACCGTCCCGGGACTTTTTAGACACCTTGTATATTAAAACTAATATTTAAAAATGTTATTTTTAAAATTAAGTTGTGAAATTAATTTTTTTTAAATTTATCTAGATTTAAAGAAAGTTCATGATTTAATTATGTAATTGATCTTCTTAAATTCAGAACAATTTTTGCTGAATTTAAGTTCATCCTTATCTATTTAAGGTGTAACATTTTTCGGTATGCTTTTTTAATGTTATAAACTTGTTACACCTTAGGATGGTTGCCATTATATTCAAAAATGTTAATTTTGATTTTGGAAAAATATATTTAATTTACAATAATATTTGGCTAAATTCCAGACTCAGTTCTCAAACTTAGATTATAAGGTATTAAATTCGGTCCAACCTAGCTTAAATCCAGCTAAACTTTACTGAATTTAATCTAAACCAATTTTAAGGTGTATGAGCTCTAAGTATTAATATCTGCTGTGAGGTTTTAAAGATTGAAAAAGAAGAGCTAACATTATTATTACAATTTAAAATGGCTTATATTAAATTGAGTAAAATTGGTCTGAATTTCATCAAGACTAATGTGGTTTTAAGTATAATTTTTTCCGAACTTAAGCCTCAATGAGTGCTTTTTTAATTTTAAAATAGCTTTTTTCTTAAAAAATGTTTAAATTTTTAAATGGGTAATATACAAGAAAAATTTCGACTGATTATGATTAGGCGAGACATAGAAAAATACAAAATTTAAAGAATTTTCTAACTTTTTCCAAACATAACACTAACTTGAAAAGACCTAGGCGAATTCAAGAAGAAGAAAAATTTAACTAGCAATTCAGGCGATCTTCATTTTTAGCCAAATTGAAAAATCCGTATTATGCTGTAGCACAGCTACGCTTTTTTAGAGGCAACAGTTACATTTGGAACGAAATAGTAAAATTTGCAAACAAAAGAGCTGAATCATAAAAGAAAAAATATTGCATTTATAACACGAATTGCTGCATTTTTTAACAAGTGGATACATCTTTAAACCAAAAATTTAAAATTTTTAGAAAACAGTTAAATTTAAAAAAAAAAGATCCAAGTTTTAACAAGAAAGTTAATTTTCTACCAAACAGGTGGATCTTCGACTTATTAAATGCATTTAAAACCAAAAAGTTTCAATTTTTAACTACGTAGTTGAATTTTGAATCACGAGGATTCATTTTCTACCAAAAAATATGAATTTACAAAAAAATTGCAAAACTTTTAGCCGAAAAAATGAATGCTTAAGAAAGTAGCTCAACTTTTAATAAAGTAGTTTTAACTAAGATAAACACTTAGTAAAAAATATAATTGTTCAATTTTTAACTCAAAACAATTAATTTTCAACAGAAAATCAAAGAGATAAATTTTCAGTTCAATTAATTATTCTTTAATAACAACAACAAAATATTTTTATTTTAAATTGTTCAATTTTTAACGAAATGATAAAATTTTAACAAGAGTAGACGAATTTTGAACCAAAAATGACAGTCGACTTTTCAATTAAAAAGAATAAATGTTTCACCACCAAAAGTTAAATTTTTTATTACGTTTTAATAATTCGGTTTGAATTTAAGCGAAAATTAAAAAAAAATATTATTAATTTCTTAAACTAAGTATGAATTTTACAGTCATTTTCAAATAACTATGCATATAATACAAAAAAAGTAAATCACTTTTTCCCAACCACTTTTAAGTATTACATAGATCATTATTTTGAAAGGCAATATAAAGAAAAGACTTCTGAGAATGTTCACAAAAATTTGACAAGGGTATCAGTAGTACATGTCAATTAAAGGGAAAATTAAAGACTAAAGACCTTTATTTATTTACTTTCATTTTTTCAGAATTCAATTAAATTTTTTATTAATTAAGAAATATTCTTAAATAAGTTGTAGAATGGAAATGCATCACAAAAAAGCCTGGAAACGGGAAGAGGATCAGTAGTACAGGTCAATGAATAGGAAAACTAATGACTAAAGACTTGCATTTATTCATTAATTTTTTATTTACTTTAATTTTTTCAATTAAAGAAAAAAGGAGGGTTAGGCGTTAGAGCGTATCGAGAGTATGGAAAAATTCCAGACACACCGCCATTTCGCAAAAGATGGCATCTCAATTTGAATTAGAAAAATGTTATATCTGAGGATGGAGGGAAAAATGTGGTATCTAGGAAAGTTTTCTAGAATTTCGGAAGATTTTGAAGTGTTTTATAGGATTTCAGTATGATTTTAGCAGTTTTAAGGAATTTTTCAGGCTCTTAATACCCCAATGGAATTCAAGGAAATTCAATGAGGTTTCAGGAGTATCATTAGATTTTCTCTATCTTGACTGAACATCAAGGGAATTAATAAAATTTAAATAAAATTTCAAAAAATTTAATCACAGAATTGAAGGGAGGGAGTTTTCAGAGCATTGCAAGGAGTTGAAAATATATTGAATGATTTGAGGTATTTATAAAGCTTTTAACAAATTTTAATTGTTCTGGTACATTAAAAAATATTCCAAGGAATTTGAATAATAAAATAGAATCAGATTCATATGAAATCATAGGATTTTATAATATTTTAATGAAATTTAAAAAAATGCATTCAAAAGAATTTAGGTTTTGCAAAAGATTAAAAAACTTTCAATATATTTTTAAATATATCAAAGAATTTCTAAAGGTTTAAAAGACTTAAATATAATTTCGGGAAATGTTACATTCCTTTTTCTTCTTATTTTAATAACTTCTAATTATTTGTTTCTTCATGGATTTCGGATAGCAAGTAACTAAATTGTATTTAATAAGACATAATTGAGAATATTTGGAAGAATGACACAACTTAGGCGGGGAAGGGGTGGGGGGGGGGGCAAACTACTTTGTAACGAATTTTTACATAGGAGTGCGGAGACGTACATAATAAAAAATTTTAAGTTATTTATAGATGGCAGATAACTTTTTTTTTAAATGTTGCACATAGGGAAATATGGCAATTGAGGTAATCTGGCACACTGCATAATGTTGAAGGTTGGGTAATGTGGCACATGGGGTAATACTAGGAATATTTCAGTCAATGATTTTTTGACTCTCTGCATATAGAAAAAAAGTGTTTTTTTACTGAAGTTGCAGCTTAAATAATGGTTGGTATCTTTTCAAACTTGAACTCCAATGGAAACCTGTGGAGACCTAAAAGGGTCCCTTTGGATACACTGGCTTAGAACATTTTGAAGGTGCATTCACAAACTAAATGCTTGCAACCTGGGGTTGTTAAGTTAGGGATTTACAGAATTAATCAAACGATGACTTAAGCCGAACAGTTTCTTGCATATGAATACACCCTTATATTAACAAGTTTGCTATACAATCTGAAAATTATATTTTTTAAGTTATTATTTCTAATTGCCATAATATTTTGTACTTAAATTCTCTAGATTAAATTTTTTTCTGAAAAAAAGATCTTCTCCTTCGCTCCGTTGGGAATCAAACCGCAAAACTTCCGATTGCCGGACGGGTGCTTTCCGTAAGCTACTAGAGTAGCTTAAGGGAAATAACCCGTCCGGCAAGTCAAACTACTCTATTATCTCAAGGGGAAAGAATCCGAACGGCGATTTTATCTAGTCATGATCCAAAAATTTTTTTAAAGAAAAATTCCAGTTTCTCACCCTTCTATTTGATATTATATAGAAATGAAATAGTTAAAAGCACTGATACCACTGACCCTTCATGGAGAGACTCCACTTTCAGTAGTAGTTGAGTAGAGCCTCTTGGAAAACGTCTGACAATCGATACTTCTACTAATGGGTCGTCCGGGATCCAAAGGAAAAACACCAATATATCCACTTCGTGACTTCTGCATGGGGAACTCGTTTTAGGATGCTTACGTGGGAGTAAGCAGGTGGTGGATAGAATAGTTAATGTCCGGCTAAGAGCTATTTTTGCATCTTAATCGAGAGCCACTTGAATTCACAAATAAACCTGATTGCGAGATTAAGAAATGAGGTTTAAAAAAAACAGTTTAATTGTTATGCAATTATTCTTTTAAGGGTAAAAGAGCTTGAAAGCCTTTCGTACTTCTGAATTGAATTTTCTTTCTTAAAGAATGAAGTGATTCTCTTTGGCAAAAATTCGTTTGATTAACAGCACGGCATTTTAGAAAGAGAATTAAACACTTTTAGCTGAAGAGGCTTAGAAGATTTTACAATCGAGTTGCAATAATTAGATTCCTGATTAATGTAACATTAACCAAATGTCCCAAATAGAAAAGAATCATGAAATTCTCTTCTGAGGAGCACATTTTCTTGTATAATTTTCTTCATATCTGAATCTTGAATAACTCTGTAACTCGGATTTTATTCTCAAGAAGAACCTGCTGGAAAATTCTGCCTCGTCTTCTGTTCAGTTTTATTCTTTGCCATTTATTTTCATCCTCACTAAAGTCAATTTAAATTCGTTTTCTTCTCGTTCCACGCGTGATAGCACTTTAAGCGCAACTAACTGTCGCGATTGGTTCTCCGACATCGAGAATATTGGAAAGGGCATCATTACGCTAATTTTCACGCTTTTCAAACACCCATGCCAAGATTTTAATTGTCTGGTGCTATTAAATTTCCTTCTACATCAGAACTCGAATTTTCTACTCACAGACCTACCAAACTTTCACTCACTTTCTTACTGAAATCATTTTTAGTCCCTTTTCAGAGATTCGTATCCTGTCAATAAGAACACTAAAGAGGAAATGAGAATAGGGGAAGCAGGAAAAGTGGGGGAAGTTAGGGAAGGGAAAGTCAGGGGAAATGAGGGATGAGAAAGTAGAGTGAAATGGCGAAAGTAAAGGAAAATAAGTGTGGGGATGAGGGGGAAATGGTGGGGAAGTGATGAGAAAGAAAGAGGGGAGAAGTAGAGGAAGTGTGCGGAAGTGAATAAAGAGACATGGGAAATAAGATGTGTATGGGAAACGGAAAAGTAGGGAAGTTTAGAGGAAATTGGGGTGTGAAATTAGAGGAGGGGGAAAGTCATTTAAATTGTAGTTAATTTGTGGCTTAATTTTTATTTTTAAATTTATCCTAAATTTTTTTAATTCACCTGAAATGCTTATAAATTTCATGGAATTCTTTTAAAGTCACTTTTTACTAATAAATTAGGATATGGCAGCACTGCCTACTTACTACGGGATTAGCGAAGAGTCAGGTTTATTGAAAGATGATGAACCGTTACCCTAAACTTCTTGGACGGCAAGTAGTTTCGCCGAAAACTTTTCTGTTTCCACATAAGAAGGGTCGCCAAAAACGATCCACTCTTCTAAATTGTGACTGACTTCGAAAGTTCGACAAAGTTGAGCCATTTCTTCATATAAGCTGTTATTAATGACGAACAGTTGCTGACATTTTTGGGGAGGATATAATTAATAAATATTAATAATAAATTTATTTATCACCTGCATTAAATAATTAATAATTGTTTTTAGATTCAAAGAATAAGATTAAACGAATACATTGTGAGAATTAAATGAGGATGATTCTCATGGCTTTGGAATCAACACCTGAATCAGTACACATTTCCCAGACGTAATAATATGCCATTTTTCACGCGCAAGTTGTAATCACAAGGAATAAGTGATTCAATATCAAATGCACACAGCAAATTATTTTAACATTTGAATCGCATTCTGAATCCATATAGAACTAGTGTGGTTAAAATGTATAACTTTTAATATTTGACTATTTTTGG
>NC_046660.1:47214576-47262671 GCF_010883055.1 Belonocnema kinseyi
CCCCAATTGTTTTTTTTTCTGGAAAAAACTTTCCAATTTTTGGTTATGCGTTTGGTTTTGGCTGAGCGCAAACTTTTTTATAATAAAAAAAGGTTACATATAAAAACTCGTCTAGGACTGGAAAAAGGTAAAGAAGTACGCCTTAAGGCACAGAGTAGCTGTTATTATGACAAAAAAGGTTTTTATCTTTGAAAGAAATAATAAACTGTGTATCTGTCATAAAAAATTGAATGTTTTTATCAAATTAAAAAAAAGTTGTTTGAGAAATCTAAACGTGCGCGCTCAGCGCCAAGCCGGAAAATTATAAATTCCGGACTTCGCCCTACGCCTTTTCCGTATTTCTTTGCAATTCGAATTAATTTTATCCAATTTCAACTATAATATTGTCCAGACACATTTAATTATTAAAAATGGACCATGTTGAACTTTGCGCGCTTAGCCCCTGTCTTCCATAATATAAAATGTGTAAAAGTAGATTTATATTACTGAATTTAAATATTAAATTGAAAATTCTTATTTTTTTCATTTAAAAAATTTTGTTTTTACAAAAACTTTAAATATTCTATCTTAGGTTGAAAATGTAACTTTTTTAGTTGTAAATTCATCCGGATAATTCAATATTCGTGTTTTTTGTTGACAATTCATACTTTTCGATAGATAATTAATCTTCTGAGTAGTTAATTTATTTTTTATAATAGTTTCATTAAATTTGTTATCTCTTAATTGTTCTTCTTTGGTTGAATTTGCCTGTTTTTTATTTAGAATTAAAATCTTTTTTAATTGAAATATAAACTTATACATTTAGGTTAAAAATTGAAATACCTGGTTAAAAGTTAAACCCTTTTGTTAAAACATAATTTTCTGGTTGGTGATTCTTCATTAAAATTTTTAATTGATCTCGTTACTTGAAAATTGAAATATATTTCTAAGAATTCGTTTCTGGTTTGATTGAATCATGTACATCTTAGTGGAAAAATCTTTCTTGTTTGAAAATTAAAATCTTGCTAAAAATTATTTTTTTTATGGAGCATCTATTCTTGATTTAAATTTAAAATCTTTTTTATTTAAAATATGAACTATTCCATTTATGTTAACAATTCATCTATTTTGATGAAAATTCAACTTCTTGGTTAAAAGTTAAACACTTTTGGTTAAAATAATTATTTGGTTGATGATTTATCATTTAAATTTTTAATTTGTCTCGTTACTTGGAAATTGAAATATTTTGTTGAAAATTCGTTTCTTTTTTAGTTAAAAAATTAATATTTTCAATTAAAAATTTAATCATTTCATTTTTTTTCAAAATTGATAATTTTTAGTTGAGAGCTCATCTTTTTTTGTTGACAATTCATTTTTTATGATAGAAAATTAGTTCTAATAAAACTATTTTTCTGAATTTTTGTTGAAAATTCAGTTTTTACTGAAAATTTAGCTAATCTATTTGAATATTCCAAAAAGGAGAAAGAATAGATTCTGTTAGTCAAGAAGAGTAACTGATCCGTTTTTTAGAAGTTGAAAAAGCGTTTTGAAGCATTTTGTTATAGCTGTCGTTGTCTAAGAGAAAAATTTGAAAGTGAAGTTTTTCGAAAAAAGTTGTTGCCATAAAGGTGGTTTGGTTCGCATAACCCTTTTTTGAATTTTAACAGTAAATGTTTAGAAAATATTGCAAAAAATAGAAATCCAAATTAAGTAGAAAATAATAATGTGACAAATAAAACATATAATAATAAAAAAATCACAAAAATTCTCGTGATTTTTTTTAAATGTATAGGCTAGAGTGAATGTGGAGATTCCATTATATTTCTTATTTCCAGGCAAGAAATCAGTTCAACTTTTTACTCAAAAAATTATAGACTTTTTGAGTCGGAAAGCTGGTTAGAGAAAATATGGGGTCTTTAATATTAATAAAATAAAACAAAAATATTATTGTATTTTTGTGGTATTTTTAAAGATTATTAATTATGTATCTTGGCAGTTACAGAATATAATAACAGGATAACTTTTATTTCACAATGGATTTGTAATAATTCTGTATTCCTCCTGGGAAATATTTCTCTCCTTATATCACTGCGAATTATGAATCGACCTCGGAATAATTAGAGCGATTCTATCTTCTGAATGACAGAATATTAAATCACTAAGGAACTTTAATAATTACTAAAGCATTATTATAATAAACATAATTTTCTTCTGTCTGGAATATGAATACTTCATGCAGAAATTATATTATTTCAAATAGTCCAAATTAGACTCCGTTTAATTACAACAATTTATGACGGAAGTTTAATGGGGTTAATGACTGTAATTAAATATTCATGATAAGAGCGTTTGACGGCAGTTCTTTATAAATTCCACTTTCTTGTGAAACCATGAATGAGAAAGATAGATCTCAATTTTCAAACGTATCCAACTAGTCGTTCGAACAGCAGCGCGAATTCACTCTGGCGTCTAAATTGAATTTCATCTCCTTCTTCTTTCTTCTCGCAGCTTCTCCTCTCAGCGAATACGCTGTAAATTAATTTACGCAAATCTTCCGCGGCATGAATTTTTCCAGCAGTAATTTCAACAGAAGCCGCGCCTTGCAGGAGTATACGGTCGCCCGCGGAGGCAGGTCGTTACCACGGTAATTACCTTTCTACCTTCGGTCTACCCTGCCTTTTTGTCTCATAACCAAGTAACTATCTTAATTGCTTATGCTCTCTGGATCAGCTGGATACAGCCGACGCGACGCACAGGGATTCCCCCAGTTTACAGAGACACTTTCTGGCCTACTCACCTTTCGCCGTCTGCATTTCTCCTCTTTTCTACCATCATACAATAATAATCTGTGTAAAAAATAGGCTTTTTTGTTTTACTTTTTCGCGGGTAAATGTCGCTTTTGTGTGCCATGAAAACAATGCAGAGGACAGTTTAATAAAGATCTTATGTTCCTTTATTCGGGGGCTTTATAATTAGAAAAATTAGTGAAAGTAGGTGCTGCTAGTCTACTACCCTACATTCCCTTAATTCATCTGCAGTCACTTACTTCTTTACTCCCACCCTAAATTTTTGCTTATCTAATTCCCCCTTACCTCGCTTCACCGGCGAACGTTCCCCTTCCCCCTACTCACCCTTGTTTCTAATAATTTCCCACACTTGTGTTCATTTACACTCAATTCCAATACTCCCCTTCCCTAACCCTCCCGCCTTACCTACTTCCATTCTTCTTATAACCTCTCACTCACCTTTCGTTCATTTCCCCTCACCAACTCTCTTCCATTTCTTCTTTTTTTTCTTCTCCTCTCCTCCTCTCATTTTTCTCTTAATTATTATCCGACTTCCACTCCCAAAATTTTCGCTCCCTTTCACTCTCAAAATTTGTGCTCACTTCCTCTCCTTGGAAAAAAGTACAAGGGGAAAAAGGATGGATGGACCCAGGGTTACGAAACCCTGAAAATAAAGGCTACGCTGAGATTTCGGGAACTGCCTCATAATATTTAAGAGTACATCTTTTCGGCCCGCTTAAGTTTTTAATTTGTTTGAATAATGTAATTTTATTAATTCAATTCTAGCCAGGGCACTAAAGCCTTGTTTACAGCTACATTTAAAATTAAAAATTAGTCAAAGTGAATTCCAAACGCCTGAAAAGAAGAGTTTCGTCGCCCATTAAGTCATTATTTAAGCCTTTCAAGTCTTCCCTTCCCCTACTTTCCCTCTCCATTATTTTTCTCCACTTCATTAAGCATTCGCTTTTCACACTTCACAAACTTCTTTCTCCTCTACCTCCCCCCCCCCTCTTCACTTACTCAGCCTTTGCTTCCCCTCTCCTACTTGTCCACCCTGCACCACTAGCCCTACTCACAGTTTTATCTCTCATTTCCAAAATTTGCCCTAATTTACTAACCCCCTTTACTCATTCCCTCTTATCTCTTCTACAGCTTCAACCCTCATTTCCCCTACTGAGCTTTCCTTTCCTCTTTATTCTGGGAAGAAAAAATGCCAAGGAATTGAAAAATATCCCAAGGACTTTTTAATATATTTAAATATTTTCAAGGCATTTGAACAGGATTTTCAAGACTTTAATGTATATGTAAAAATTTTCATGAATTCAAAAATATTTCATAGGATTTAAAATATTTTAGGGTGTTTTAAAAAGATTTAAAGCAATTTAAATAGGTTTGAAAAATTTCAATGGATTCCATAGGAGTTTCGTGATTTCAGGTTAGTTTTAAATATTCCAAGGAATATTCAAGAGATTTTACGAGGGTGAAAGAATTTCATTGGATTTAATATATTCTAAGGTATTTTTTTTTTTAATTATCCTGTGATTTTAAAGTACCTTTGACTCTTTAATGATTAAGTGAGCAGCTAAGAAACATTATCTATTTTCGATTTTTCTAATTTGTATGTAACGGGCTTAAAATTCCGCATAATCAATGTGTGCATTAGATCAAAGTGGACCGTTCCGCATTTCGCAAGGTGATTTTGAGCCATTGTAATACTCCATAAAAAGCAAAAAATATATAAAAATAATTTTTTGTGTGTGCGAAAATCCATTAGAAAACGACCATACATTGTTCCTGAATTTTTATTTAACGGGAATAAGGCTTGGTCCTCAATGGGTTAGGATTGAAGGATATCTTTAAAAAAGTAATTATCAAGAGTTTTGGAACATTAAAAAGGATGTACAATATTTTAGCGTATTTTTATGATTATTTATTTTCAAGAACTTTTAACTGATTTCAATATTTCAATAATTAAAAAGTAATTCAAACGATTTAAAAGATTTTTAGGTATATTTTAAAATTCCAAAGAGTTTCAAAGAACTTTAAAAAGTTCTAATATATTTGAAATATTTCAGGGTAAAAAAAATCCAAAGAGTTTAGGAAAATTACAAATATTTTAAGGTATTTAAAAAAACTCGATGTATTCATCATAGATATAGAAATATCGATATATTTGAAATATTTTTGGGTGTCTTGAAAAGGTCTAAGTATATTTCAATAGATCTCCTTAATTTGATCAGACTTCAAAGGATTTAAAAAATTTTAGAGTATTTTTTAATATTTCATGACATTCTAAAAATAGACTTTTATAATTCCAAGGGATTTCCAAAGTATTTTTAAGATTGCAAAGTAAATACTTTAGAATCGAAATATTTAAAGGGATTTAAAATATTTTAGGGTATTTTAAAAGATTCCAGGCAATTTTTAATAGGTTTAAATAATTAAAAGAGATTTCAAAGGATTTTCATGATTTCAGGGTAGTTTTATAGATTCCAAGAATATTCAAAAGCATGAAAAAGTCTTATGTGCTTTTACAGGAATTAATATATTTCAAGATATTTTTTTAATTTACGAGAATTTTAAAGTATTTTTGACATTTCAGGGCAATATAAAAAAGTGATTATCAAGAGCAAAGGATTTGCAATATTGTAGGGATTCCCAATCATTTTAAAAGCTCTCATGGCATTTTAATAAGTTTTCCACAGCAATTTTCTAGGATTCCAAAGATTTAAAGAGATTTTTTATTATTATTAGGATTTTTTGTAAATATATTTCAAACCTGCTGAATTCAATGAATTTTTCGCATCTTTTTATTATGATTCAATTCTCTTGATTTTTATTAGTTCGCCTAGATTTTTTTGCGAATTTTTTTGCAAGTGAATTCCTCTCATTTCTCGTAAACTCCTCTAAATTTACTCCAATTATACTGAAATTAATTTCGTTTGTTGAATTTTTTGCTTTGAGTTTAACTTGAATTATGTTGAAATCTTTTGAGATTATACTAAATTTCTAGAAGTTCTTATGATTTTCATTAAATTCTTTTGAATTAATAAGAACGTCAGTCACAATATCATTGCACATTGCTCACTTTTAGTCACATATTCTTAGTTTGTATGACGAGAAACGTTTTTTAGTTCGATAAATTACTTTTTAAAAGAATATCCTTTTTGGTAGAAAATTTTGAATTATGTCATGTTCAAACTCAATTTCTCCCTTGGGGTATTTTCTTGGATTTTTTTGATTTACAATCCACAGAATCAGAAATTTCTGATTTTCCACTTGAAGACATATTTAAAAGACCATCTTTTCTGAATTTTCTTATTTATAATACTGTTTATTTATAATACTGTTTATAATTTATTTCTGATACAAATTTTATCATGAATGTGTAATGGCTTCTTCGACTCATAGCTTTCTGTAATCCTTTATTATTTATAATAAATAACAATATTCCATATTCCAAAATAAATGTAAATAACCCGTTATTAATAAGGGTGAGTTCCGAACCAGCAGAATCTCGGTAGAAGTGCATAGAAAATTTGCATTGGTTCCCGTCTCAGGGATCGAACCCTTTAACTCCTGATTGGCAGTCCAGTGCACTAACCATCTAAACAAATATAGCCCTCTAACTAATTTGATACATCAAAAGATTGAACGGGACAGATAAATTTTCAACATAGGATTAGGAAAAAAATTATCCGTGGAACACTTTTGTACGTCAAACGAAATAATTGATAATAAACAGTGATTTATACGAAAATGATGTAATCAGTGTCTTTCAGAGTTTTCAGTATGATAAAGTTTCCAATAGATTGAGTGGGAAATCAGTTTTGCGGGAGGTGATTTCATAGTAATTTTGTGGCGATTCTGGCCAAGGGCGATCCTAGAATTCGGATCACGTGTACGTATTCATACGTGCATAAAGTGCAAGTCTGGAAGTGGACATTTCTCCACCTCCATTTACCCCTTCCCCAATATTCCAGCATATACAGACTACCAGTAGAAAAATAACCTCAGCAGCCTGAAGGCTGTTTGGCGAGCTGTCCGATGAACCAGCAATGTACGTGAGACGCGTAGAGATCACACACGAGACCTACATTCATACCTTTGTATATACATGTATACCACATTGGTGCATGTAGCTTCAATAAGAATAGGATATGCACTATAGACGAGTGCATTATACACCTAACTTGAATGAGGTCGGCAATAGCGATCGACGGACGTGTTCCCGAGAAGAGGATTTCCTCTCTGGAATTCAATTTTAAATCAGCCTGTAGGCGCGTATAGGAGGCTTTAGAATGAGAATTTAATGAATAGCGGAGGGACGATTACTAATGCCTCACTCTTGGCGACATCCCATAGAAATCGAGACTCGGAAGATCAAATGAATAATGCACGGATCGAAGAGTTCATATTGTTCTTTTTAAGTTTTAAGTGCGGCCTTTATTAGTGTTTCGTAGCCCTGAAAAGAAACCCTGATGGTTTTGATCCGGCGTCCTTCCTTTGCAATTTTTCGCCAGAAGGAGAAATTAGTTGACGAGACATGGAGGAAGTGTGGAGAGGGGAATTTGGGCATGAGGGAGTAGTAGAAGAATAACAGAATGGGAAAGTGAGAAAGAGATACAGAACGGGAAGGGTTAGATGGGGAAGTGGTGGAAAGGGTCACATTCGACCGGGGAAGGGATTGTAAAAAAGCGAGGGGGATCCGGTAAAGTAGGTAAAGTGAGGAGAGAGGAAATAGTGAAGGAAGAAGCAGAGAAACCAGGAGGTGAAGTAGATAACATGAGGAGATGGGAGGCTGGCTAAGAAAGGAAAAATATGGGTTGGGAAAGTTAGAAGATATAAAAGAAAGTGAGTGGAAAGTAAGGTGAGGAAGTAGGGAAATGATTATAACTGATGGAGATTAGAGATGTGAGGGTTGATAGGGTAGTGTGAGTAAGTAGTGAAGAGAAAGTATGGGTTGTGAAAGGAAAGCAGCCGACAGAGAGTATCAGCTGGAGAAGTAAAGGAGGAAGAATTTAGGGAAGGAATGGAAAGCAAATAGTAATTAAGGGAAAGAAAAGTAGCCCCGGAGAGAGGAAGTAGGAGAACACAGTGTGAGTAGGGGATAGATGTATTAGAGTAGCACGTTTGAACGGGTGGGGCATTAATGGATGGTAGAGTGGGAGTGAGTAAAATATGTGAAAGGAGGGGTGGTGGATGAAGTTAGGAGAAAGGGGAGTATGGGAAGGGGAAAGAGGGGGCGATGTCACCAGGGTTGGGAAGTGAGGGGAAGGATGAGAGTAAGGATTTGGATTAGGATTTTTGTAGACGGCTCCGAAGTAGGAGAAGGTTGGGGAAGCTAAGAGAAACTTAAGGAATATTTTACCTACTTCGTCGGGGTTTTAAATTTATTTTCAGGCTTCGCACTACTTTATGACCAGGGCTGTCACTCACTTAAGTTGTTTTTAAAGACTTTTTTTAAAATCACTTTTTAAAACCAAACGATTACTTTAGACACTTCTTTTCTCTTAAATTACGGATTTCTGAATTTGATTAAATTGTTTTTTTATACTTCTGCATTCTTTTTAATTCTTTGATAGTTTGTAAGTAGTATGAGTACTCCGATACTTCTGATTTTTCATTAGGGTTAAAAAAATGTATATAATATAAACTTATAAAATTGAAATTGAATTTTTAATAGGCATAATCTCAATGTTGAAAATAATTCTAGTAATCGCTCTAATTACTCAGAAGAAATTCTGCTCGTTTAAACCCGAAGTTTTTCTATAATTTTAAGAATTAAAATATTATAACGGCTGTCATTTAAAATGGAAAACATGATTTTTTATGAAAAATGGTGAAATTCACAAAACAAAAATTTAATTTTAACCATGTTTTTTGCAACTGCATTTTTTCTGACCATCGCTTCTTACCAATTAAAAAAAATATTTCATTTTAATAAATGATGGCTTTTTTGCCGGGAAAGCATTCTCCACAACTCTACTATTTCTTATTTTTAAAGTAAATTTTTCTAAAGCTGGAATCGTCAAAACAATTTTTTTAAGAAAACATTTTTCAAGCAAACAACCATATTTTAAGATTATTTGTTTATTTTTAAAATTGGAAACAGTTGAGTTGTAGAAAATGTTTTTCCGGAAAAAGTAAGCCGTCATTTATTAATGTAATCTCATTTGAAAATTGGTAAGAAGCAACTGTCAGAAAAAATGCAATGGCAAAAAACATGGTGGTGACTAATGGGTTTTTTTTGTGAATTTTAATATTTTTCATCTAAACATATAGTTTGTTTAAAATGACATCAGTTATAATATTTTGATTCTTCAAATCATAGAAAAACTATTTTTCCAGTTATTTGACTTTTGGCACGATAACTACTTTAACCAGAATTTTCTTTAAGAAATGTACTTTAACCGAAAATTCTGGTTGCATTTATCTGAATTGTGTTCGAATTAATAAGAATTTTCAGTTAAAACACATGCTTACAAGAACTTTTTATTTTTTGCTGTATAAAAATTTGCTATTATTTGTTATTTGGTGAAAAACAGACAAAAGAGAAAAAGTAGTCAGGATTGTTTGTTTAGGCTTGATTTGGTTTTCGATTACTTCAATTTTTTATAGGAAGTAGTGGACTAAAGATAGTAGGGAGTGTAAAGGAAAATTATTTAGAGCTGAAGAGGGGGGGTGTTGGCACGAAATGGTAGTAAGGAAAGGGAAATAAGGGAAGGGATGAGAGTGGGATTGATGGAAGTGAGGAGAAAAGTAGAATAGAGAGAAGTGGAGGGAGAAAGTATGAAAAGTAAAGATGGATGTAACTGGTGAAGTTGTCATAAAAAGAAAGAGGAAGTAAGTGAAATAAGGAAAGAATAGAAAAGAAACATGGTTATATTTTGAATGATTTCAGGGTGTCGTACTTCCTTACAGGAATTCTCATAGTTTCAGTCGGGGCCCGTCCTTTGTACTTTTTCCCCCTGGATGAGAAGTAGCGGACATGATAGTAGAGGATGGGAGTGAAGTAGTGACAGTTAGGAAAGGAGGGCGGGAAGTTGGTGAAGTAAAGTTGGGGGGTATAGAGAAGTTAGAGGATATGGAAGAGAAAGTAGTTGATGAAAAGTTTGGATGGATGAGTAGAGGATGGGAAGTAAGGGAAATGAAGCTGCAGGAAGGTAGGGAAGTGGAAGTAATGGAGGTGAATGTGAGGGATGTGGAAAGAAGCGAAAGGTTGAAGGATGGCAGAGGGAGTAACTGGATAAGTGGAGGGTCTGGGAAGATGATAAGATATGATCGGAAGGGATCAGATAGGACATTATAGTACATGATAGAGTAGGATAGGACAGGATAGTATAAAATAGATCGCAGGCTCGAGTGATAAGAGAATACTTGAATTACTTCATTCGACATTTTAATTAACTATCAGACCATTTTCTATAGAAGCATGGTGCCTACTTTGACTAATTTTGTTTAAGCATCAAATATGTATTGCTTCCAAATTGAAAATTTTGAATAAATAAAAAAAGGATATTAGGCCTATTTTAAATATTGTTGTCGCAACGTGTTTGGCTTCTGTTTTACCTCAGATTCAAACTTCCCAAACTGTTTTTAATATTGTATATTTATAGCGTCACGTAATAAATTCACCACACTTTGGGAAAATCCTTGGATGCAGTACTGCTTGTGCTACGTACGTCTTTGATGGTAAAGTTTAAAGGATGCATGGCTGTCGATTCGAATTTCCAAAGGAGAAGGAACACGTGAGTAACAAAAGATCCACAGGGTCTGTGAAGTTTCAAAGCTTAAACCTCAAAATTATTTGCGAGCACTAGACCTCGGAACACGATTATCGAACGTGCTACAGTACTTAAGTATGCTCTCAACAATGTGTGAGAGAGTGACGGAAACAAGTCGTGCAGCAAAATTCACGTGGTGCACCTACGTAATTTTAAGCTGTTCAGTAATTCTCACGTAAGCTTATTTGCTTCTTACGAGTCAGAATTGCTTTGTCGCAGAAATAATACATGATGTGTTTTCTCAGACGTTCCCAGATCTACATAGATTGAGTAGAGAAAACCAGAACGAGGTGGAGAGCAAATTTTTGGAAGTCAGAATATTAATGATTGGCTGGCAAATGTGGAGACTATTGCATGCAAAATTAAAGCCAGAACATTTGTTTTAAAGCTAGCAATACCACCCGTTTGAATTTTATTCCGAAGGTACTCGTATGAAACGAAGTTAATATTTAAATTTTAAGCCATTCCGATCAGCTTTTGAAGAACATTGTGTATAAATGCATGAAACAATATTCCAAAACTGATACTCAACAATATTTTTTTAATTTGTGCGGAGATTATTTATCAAATATAATAGATGAAGAAAACTACGAATAATTTTATTTATATTGGTAAAAGGCATGAACTTTCTCACTTATTTGAATAGCGTTTAGTGGGTAGCACGTATTTGTTTGTGCCCGGACACTAAAAGAAAAAAAATTACTTTGATACACAAGTATAATCTGTCAGCAGTTTATTCATCTCGTACTAAGTTTCATTTCTTATAAAGATATTAAAAATATTTTTTCGGTAAAAATTAAAAGAATAAATGATCAGACAGTTTTGATGTCAATCGTTTAAAAACTCGGAGGAACTAGCTAACGTATAGTAAAAGCAATGTAGTTCCTCGAACGATAATAATCTGTCAGCCAAAAAAACGTTCATTGCCATGTCAAGCACATATATATTTTTTTAATCTTCAATTTAAATATAGCAATAGAGTAATAAAAAATCTGATTACAAAATTCGCTTCAAATATTTTTACTTATAAAAATAATATTACAGAACTTTTGCTTTAAAATTCAGTCCATTTTTTCTATTATTCAGTACGTTCAGAAAGGTTCCTCTATTTCACTATTTTTCCCCTTTTTAAAGAATTTCTCTTTTCCCCCGTTTCTCAGAAAATTCCTTCTTTTTCTAATTTTTTCGCTTGAATTTAAGGCCATGTGACGAGTGGGTCGTGTGACAAAATTCCCACCTTATCGACACATTTTTTATTTCCTAACTTTTGAAAGATGGGTCTGCTCCTAATTTTTAATAATTATGAAAAAGTTTTTTTGTAAATTTTTTTTTGCTTTTTCATAATTATCATTAAAATTTAGGACTAGACCCACCTTTCTTAATGCTTCTTATTTATTATTGCAAATTTTGAACTCGATGTGGCGCGTTGTCTGAAATTAAGTTAGGAAATAAAAAATGTCGGTAAGGTAGGGATTTGGTCACGTGACCTACTCATCACATGGCCTTAAATTAGATTTTAAGTCATTTATTTTGGTCGAAAATTCAATTGTATTGTTGAAAATTGTTTTTTTGGGTTAAAAAATAGAATAATTTAATATAAATTTCATCTTTTTGGTTAAAAATTAATCTTTTTGGTTCAGAAGTCCACTTTTTTTTTAAATTCGTCTCTTTTGGTTGAATTCCACTTTTTCATATGAATGAAAAACTTTCTTAGTTGATCTACTTTGCTGACCTTTTTTTGAAGATTATTGATTTTACTTATAAATTCATTTCTAGTTGAAAATTTGTCTTTTTCGGTAGAAAATCAATCTCCTTTGTTGAGTAATCTTTAATTTGGTTGATAAATTTGCGATTTTCGTTAAAAATGACCTATTTTCATTTATTTTTTATTAATTGATTGGAAAATTCATTCTTCTTGGTATTTTTGTCTTACAAATTAAATTTTTTTAGTGAAAATTTAATCTTCTTTGTTTGAAAATTAGACAATTTAGTTGAAAATTTATCTTTTTCTTCATTTTAGCTTTCCGGTCCAAAATAAGCTTCCTTCAATGAAATTATATTATCTTCTGAACCTTTTTTTTTTGCTAAAGGTTTATCTTTATATTCAAAATTCAACTAGTCAGTTAAAATTTGACCTTTTTTGTTAAACATTCATTTTTTGCGTAAAAATGAAACTATTCTAGTTTAAATGTTATCTTTTTTGGAAAAAATTGTAACTGTTTGGTCAAAAATTAACCTTTTTTGTTGAGCATTTGACTGCTCTTTTGAAAATTCGTCTTTTTTGGTTGAATTTAACTGTTTATCATTTAAATAATAATCTTTGTTGTTTGAATAACTTTGTTGAGAATTTTTTTGAGATTCATTATTTTACTTAAAATTGTAGCTCTTTGATTTGAAATTCTTTTGTTTTTTTATAAACATCAAGTTTTTACCTAAAATTTTTAATGTTTTCATTTGTTGTTAAAAAGGTATTCTATATAAGTTTTAAAATTCAACCATCAGGTTAAAAATTCACATATGTAGTTGAAAAATTGCCTTTTTTGGTAGAAAATTAATCTCCTTTGTTGCAAAATCATCATTTTGGGTGAAAATTCGATTATATGGTTAAAAATAACATTTTTTCAAAAAGTAATAACTGTTTCTTGTTTAAAATTTAACTTTTCGGGTGGCACATTCACCTGTGCTATAAGAAATGTGTTGCTTTGGCTTGAAAATTCTACTGTTTTTGGTGGAAGTTTAATCTTCCTTGTTTGAAGATTAATCTGTTTGGTTGAAAAACTATCTGTTATATTTAACATTCATCAATTTGGTTAAAAGTTCTCGTAATTTCTTAAAAATAAAATGATTATGTTGAAAATTCATGTTTTTTTTAATCAAGCTTTTTTGTCTAAAATTAACTCTTTTTTAACTTGACTGTCTTCTGAATCTGTCCTTTATTCGGCTAAAAGGTTTAACTACTTTGTTGAAAATTTAACTATTTGGATAAAAGTATAACTATTTTGTTTGGAAATTCGTTGGGTTAAACGTTATTTTTTCGTTTCAAAATTTTGCTATTTGTTTAAAAATATGATCTTTCTTGAATTAAGAATAACTTCTATTTTGAAAATACATAGTTTGTGGCTTAAAAATAAAACCATTTTCTTAAAAATTGGTCTCCTTAGCTTAATATTTTAACTGTTTTTGAATAGAAATCACTTTAGGTTGAAAATCGAACCATGTTGTTAAAAAATCTTTTTGGTTTTAAAACCTAAACTGTTGTTTTTCACTCTATTCAACCGGCTTTGTGAACATGTTTACCTCTGATAACTGAACATGTTACAAAATTAGAACTCTGGTCTTCAAATATTAATGGTCAGGAAAAATGAAAAGTTGAATAAAAAAATAGAGAGGAGAAAGTCAGAGAAATTTGAAAGTGAAGTTTTGTGGCCACCCTGTATATAGCAATCTCTTTAGGAATTGCAAAATACAATCATTAAATAAGGTCATTGAAGCAAAAAAGCTTGATGCTTTTTTGTTATTGGAACATCAGAGGGCTTAAGACAAAGCAGGACTTTCTCTTCCTATCTCTGTAATTAGTCCTGAAGGTGCGGTTATTGTCCCCCAGGAATGTTGTGCAGAGCACAGTGATTTCGTTCTTATCCGTTTCCGCGCCATTGACTGCGCCCGATATTACCGAACAGTGTTCCAGGAAACACCCCCATTTGAGCCATTTCCTCACAGTCTAAGCTCAATCCTCCTCAGAAGTGCGGTACACCTAATTTCAGAAATTATTCGAAATTCCTTCTTATCCTGAACTTGAAACTCTCATTACCATACATAGAGTGTAAAGTAAATATCTCGTTAGCCACAAACTTAATTTTATTATTACAGTTGCCCTTCTTTACCTAAACCTCTTTTTCCCTTTCCTCTTTTGCCCCTTCTTAAATTTAAAAAATCCCCTAAAGCACCTAAAGTCAAAATTTACCAACTTTTTTTATCACATATTAGGATTTCTGATCCCTGGTGTAGAAGATCTGATAGGTTGGGGGATGGATAGAAGGGAAGTGGGGTGACTAGGGAAGACGAAGTCTAAAAAAGGAAGTGAGGTTTGGGTTAGCAGATGAAGTTAGTGAAGCGAAAGCAGAGAAGGGAGAAGGAGGAAGATGGAAGGGAAGTGAGGTGAGAAGATTTATGATTGGTGAAGCCGAAAGGAGGGGTGCAGGGGAGGGAAAGTATGAGAGGAGGAAATTTAAACGTCTTAATTGCTTATTTTAGTTTCTTTTTATTCTCGATGTTTAATTTTAGGAATACTAAAGAGAAGTTTAAGACATTAGAAAACGGTGTTTGAAAAGAAATTTTTTCATGATACGAATTTTCAATATTTCATAAACAATTTATTTGTGTGTTTTGTAGATTTTAAGGAAATCGTCGACAGCAAACCAATTGTTTGCGATTTAATAGAGAAACTAAAACTTGAAAGATAAATTAAACCGAGAGATTTTTCACAAAAATAGGGGAATAAATTCATTTAAATGAAATTTGGTATTCATACTGAGTTAAAATTAAATGCTTCAAATTCATAATATTTTGAGTTGAAATATTGGATTTTCATCAATAAATTCGATCAATTTTTAACAAAGTCGTTCAACTTTGAACCAAATAGTCAAATTTCAAAAAAAAAAAAATGTAACAGTTAAATTTAACTAAAGAGACGAATTTTTAACAAAATATTAAAAGTTTCAACCGAACAGTTCAATTTTTTTTGTCAAATTGTTAATTTTTCATACCAAAACACTAATTTGATACAAAATAGTTTCACAGAAAAAATTAAGAATAAAATTTTTTGCAGGAAATTTTTTAAAGCGATAAAGTTTTGCTCAGTCAACTTCGTGTCTTTCAAAAAACATGTGTTTGTCATGGAAAAACGAAATAAAGTTTAACTGATATTTGTGTAAAGTTTATCCTGTGAAGTTAATTTTTGTTGCAGAGAATCTTTCGTCGGAAATCCATGTAAAGTTTATCTTATGTTTTTTCTGTGTTAATTGTAACCAATATATTTAAAGTTTCAATAAAAAAGTTCTTTTCAACAAAAAAAAAAAGAATATTTAGGAAAACAGTTAATTTTTCAACCAAAGAAATGAAGCTTTAAAGGAAAAGATTTTTCAGTTAAGAAAGAACAGAAAATTGAACACAGTTGCTGAATTTTTAAGTCCAAAAGCCAAATTATCTACAATGCAGTTAAATTCCAAATAAAAAAATGGAAATTGTTAACAACGTAGTTCACCTTTGAACAGATTGTTGAATTTTAATTAAAAAATATGTGAAAGCTCAATTCAAACAACAAATGCGAATTTTCAACAAAACTGACAATTGTTCAACCCAAAAATATTAATTTTCAACAAAAAAAGTTAATTTGCAACGAGATATTTCAGCTTTCAACCAAACAATTTCCAACAGAACAATTGAATTTTTAAATCGCAAATATAAATTTATAAAAACAAAAGTTGATTTTACAACTAAATATTTTAATTTTGCAACCAAACATTTTAATTTCTAACTAATTAGTTGAATTTTCTACCAAATCATGAATTCTTTAAGGTAATATGAAAATTCCAAAATGCAGTAAAATTTTTAATCAAATAATATGAATTTTTACAATAAAAATTAATAGTTGAATTTAAACAGAAAAGACAAACTTAAAAAAAAGTTGAGTATTCAACAAGAAAAGTTCATTTGTAAACAATTATTTAAATTTCTTACTAAACTGTTGAGTTTTTCATTGAATGTTCAATTATTCAAACTAAAAAGACTAATTTTATACAAAACAATTGAATTTTCAAACCAAACATGTACAATTTTAATAAAAAGGTTCATTTAAAAAATGTAAATTTCCAATAAAGTACGTTAATTTTCAACTCGACGCAGATTAATATTTAATAACGATAAAATCTGAATTCAACAAACAAATTTAACCAAATTGTAGAATTTTCAAACTGAAAAGACGATTTTTTCACAATGATTTAAAATTTTTAATAGAAAAATATGAATTTTCAATAAATAGTTTGAAACGCTAAAACAATTTGGCTTTTTAATAAAATGATTGATTTTCAAGTAGGTAATTATTTTCAACCAAATAATAAATATTTTGAATGAGAAAATGAGTTCTGTAAGAGACACGTAACAAGATTCCTGAATTTTTAACGGAAAAATTAAAATTGCTAACCAAGGAGAATCTGAGTAGCGTAAAAGCGGAAAGAATATAAGGGTTTCAATAAATAAACAGAAGTTTTAATTCATTTTTGACACTTGTCAAATAATTAATATCATTGCTTAAACGGAATGTCAGAAAATAGTATGTAAGCTGTACCTGTAGAAACATAATGTTCGAAATCGAACGAAATTTGCAATTTTTTTTCTATTTTTTACACTATAATCTTTGCTCAGCTGACATTGAAGAAGAGTTTAAACATTTGAGATCTTTAAAATGATAAAAATATATTAGAAAACCATTTTAAACTCTAAGGAAATTAAAACAGAAAAAGTCCTTTTCTAGGAAGTCATTTTTGTATTTTCAAATTATTTTTTTCAGTTCATTTTGAAAAATGCTTGGAACAACTGATGATTCTTTACTATAAAGTATAGCTAAATTAGAGAAAAGTTGGACGTAAATAAGGAATCGAAATTTCATTACTGATAAAAAACCGTTTAAACACATTATATCTATATCTATTTTTTAATCATAGATCTTCTTGCATTCTTTCTTTTGTTTTTTTATCTGTTGAAAGTGCTATAGCGTTTAAAATTTTTTTTAAAGATAGCTGAAAAACAACGTTTGAGCATAGAAATGTTTAGAAGACTTCTTAAGAATAGACGTTACTTTTAGAAGGCTCTTTCGTCCAATATGCACGAGATCCTCATATGATACAAAATATATTTAATAATACATAAAATTCCATTTAAATTCTCTTTTTCACCGAAAATTGAATCACGGATTTCCGGTATTTTTATGGAAAGCGGAAATGTTTATTTTTGTTTCATTCTTTCCTGCCTTCATATGTAAATCCAGCTTCTTTAAATAATCTCACCGGATGATCATTGGTAGAAGCAGCTAGCAATATACATTTTTGCTAATTTTCTTTGCGATTGTATAGAATAGATTATTTTATCTGGGATACAAATTTCAAGTGTTAAACAGTTTTGCTAGAGTCAAGATTACTTTGGGAGAAACTAGGAAACCTTGCTTCATCTTCGATCAAAGTAAGATCCTCAAGTAAATCTAGACTCGTGCAATATGATTTGTGTATTTTGTGTAAAACTAAATATAAATTCTATCTGACGTGTGGCTTTAGTCCCATAAAAAATTACTTAAATTATCCACGTCCACAACTTTTTGGATTTGTTTATTTCATTTCATTGAAGAATATTTTGCTGCTATTTCCTAGTTCAAAAGGAAAGTAAAAGCAACTCTTTCAGACTGTGCTTTTGAGAGAAAGGCTGGTCCGCAATCGTGAGATTAAGCTTAATATGGAAATGCAAAATTAGTAGGATTACTGTCCCAATTGAAATAGCATTTACAAAAAAGAAGACTCATCTATGACCAAATGAAAGGATGCGAAGAACTAGAATATTCCTTTCATTCAATTTAAGGGAAAAAATAAATTTAAAAAATAAAGATTTCGAAAATCTATTTACTTTTTAGTTATATTTTTTTATTTAATTTCATATACATTTTTAATCACAAAAGGTTATGTTACATTATCTCAAAAATACGAATTTTTATTAAAATACTTAAATCCTCAACCAAAACAGGTTTGTTTTCCATCAAGAAGATTAGTTTTCTGCAAAAAGATGAATTTCCCAGAAAACGGTTACAATTTGAATTAAAAAGATAAATTTTTAACTGGAATTATAAATCCTCAACTAAAAAAGGGAATTTTTAACAAAGTAGTTCAACTTTTAACAAAGTGGTTGAATGTGGAATAACAAAAGATGAATGACCAACAAAAAATAAATAGTTGACATATGGAATAGCCGAGATTTTAATTTTAAATTACAATTATCCACAAAATAATTTTTAGCTTATACAAAGAGATATTTTTTTAGATGCTTGACAATATTAAAAAGATTTTTAAAGATATCAGATATTTTAAATCAAAATTTTATCAAAAATGTTTATTCTGAGCCAAAGAGTCAGATTTTGAAAAAAAATTAATTTCGAAAAAAATATAATAAAATGTAATACATAATTTACATTTTAATTAAAAAAGATACTAATTTATAATCAAAAATCGTTGACCCTGTTAAAAAAAGACAAATACTCAACCAAATAGTTAAAAACCCTAAAAATAAAGTTTTATACCAAATGCTATTTGTAACCAAGAAATATAAAAAGATTTTCGAAAGAGGCGGATTTTCTACAAAATAATTTAATTATTAAACCTGGAAATATGAGTTTTTCACAGAAGATTTAATTTTGAATCATATAATTGAATTTTTAACCAAACGTACGATTGTTCTACAAAGAACAGTAATTTTCTGCCAAAAAAATAAATTTTCTACCAAAGAGATGACTTTTAATCTAAAATTATAAATCTTTAACCAAAAAAGTGAATGAAAAAAAAAACGTACTAAGTTTAATCAGTTAGTTCATTTTTGAACTTAAAAAGATAAATTCTTATTAAAAAATTTATCTGTTAATATTTCAAAACATGAAGAAGGAATTTTTAACAAAAAAGTTAAATCCTCAACCCCAAAAATAATTTTAAAACCAAAAATCTGAATTTTTAAAATAAGATTAATTTTTTGCCAAAAAATACTAATTTGCAATAAAATAGTTACATTTTCAACCAATGAGATACATTTTTGACAAAAAATAGGAATCTCCAAACAAAAAATGATTTTTTAACAAAGTAGTTGAATTATTAATAAAAAAAAGAATTTCCGACGAGTAGAGTTCATCCAATATATTAATTTAAAAACGAAATTTGTACCGAATGATGTGAATTTGAAAAAAAATCTTAATGCTCAACCAAAAATGCTTTTTAAGGAAAAAAAAATTTTCTAAGACTTTTAAAAAACATCAAAAAGATTTTGAAAGATTTCAAATCTGTCGATACAGCATAATGTTTTTTATTTTAAATATTTTTATAAAATTTAAGGAAAAATTGTAGTCAGTTTTAAATATATTTAGGACTTGTATAAATTTGGAAGAAATTTAACAATTTTTTATAAATTTTCGGTAAATTTGTCAAAGTTTTAAAATATTTAGAATCTCATACAAAATTCAATAATTGCTAAATAGACTTTAAATTGACGCAAGTTATTAATATAATTGCCTTTAAATCTTTCAGATTTTTGTTGATGATTTTGCAAATCCTTTAAAATGTTTTTTAAACTTTTCAAATATTTTTAGTAAATTAATTTTTGAAAGAAAAAAATTACTTTAAGTTTCCGTACGAATCTTAACAAAAAATTTTAATATATTAAAAGCTTAAAAAAATTTTACAAAGCCTCTTTCTTAAACAGTCAACAATCTACATTTTGCTGAAAGTTTTTTTAAGTCTTCTCATAATTTGAATTATTATCGAATTTTCACTGAACTGAGAAATATGTTGTAAAACAATACAAAGATTTTCTCAATTATGTTTGAATTTGTTTGAAATTTTTAAGAATCTTAGCGCAAATTTTTTATTTTCTTAAAACCATTAAAAATTATTAAAAAGCTTCTAATTTTTTTTCGAAATTTTTAAAAATCTTCATTTTCTGTTAAAACTCTTGAACTCTTTTAAAGCTTAAGTGATTTTCGTATCTTTTTAAAATTTCCAAACATTTTTTTAACTTAATCGATTTCCTTCGAAAATTTCGTAAACCTGCAAAATCAAGAAACTTAAAAATTTATTTAAAAAAATTAAAAATTTTCCCGTAAATCATAAGAAAACATTTTTATTTTCTAGAAGCCTTTCAAAAATCTTAACAAGTTTCTTTTTTCAAAATCTTGAAAAATGTATATTTTTTTAAACATTTTTTGAAATCTTCTCACAATTTAAATAATTTCCTAATATTTTAAAAAGTTCTAAGGCTTTAAATCATCTTTTTAACTAATGCAAAATGTTTATGCACTTTTTTAAAATGATGCAACAAGAAATTATCATATCTTTCGGATTAGTTCATATTCTATTTGGAAATATTTAAAACTCAATGATTTTTTTCTAAAATTAAATTTAAATCATTAAAAATCTTAACATAAATATTCCTGTTGGCACAGTGACCCCAGTATGTCTTTCTTTCCGCCCCAGTCTCGTGGCGAGACGAGGCAAAGGCATTCCTTTTAAATTTGTATTTTTGATTTGTAATTCATTATTTTGACACATCTTGTTCTTAAAGTAATTGAAACACAAGGGTTCAGAGTATTTAAATAACAATTTGCTTTGTAGTATTTCACTACAGATGGCGAGTACTTTGATGAAAAAAATATTCGAAGTCGTTTAAACCTTTTATTTATATAATTTTTCTACCATATTTTTGCTCACTTACTCCCCTTGCATTCCCCTATATCCCCTCTATTCAGTTCATACTCTTCCTATCCCAACTTCTTGTTCCTCTCCTTGATTTCCCACCTACCCCCTCCCCTTCCCCTACCATCCCCCAGCCAATCATTTTCCTTCCCTACTAACCTTCATTGCTTTTCCCCTAATTTCGCCCACTCGTCCTACTTCTCTACTCTTTGTATTCCTTTCTTTGCGTAGTCCCCTTCCCTTATTACTCGACACTTCCGCTACTTCCCCACCCCCAAATTTTCCACACTTCCCCTCTACTCATTTGCTATCATTTTCTCTAATTTGCGTCTCCTAATTTCCTCTCACCGCCCCTACTACCCCTTCCATAAGGCCAAGGCTACAATACCCTAAAAAATAACCTGTCCCATTCCGCTCCGCTCTCCTATAGCGAAGTTTGGCTCTATAGAAATTTGTAAATAAATTCCTAAAGTTGTGGGATCGTGCAGCGTGAATACAAAATCAACTTTTTTTTAGTTCATTTTTCCAGTAACTTTCTCTCCTATCTCCCTTCGTACATCTACTTTTACATCTCAATTCCTTCTGAACCAGAATCATGCACACCAAGTGTACTAGTTTAACTAGTTTGTGGTTCGATTCCCAAGGGTTAGGTTGCCTCAGGCAGCATAAATAAAATACCTCTTTTTGCCTTCTCTCATCCCTTTTATTCACTCACTTTACCTCTGCCTTCTTTCTCCTACACGACTGAGGCGAATGAATTAGTGACGAAACGCTTAAAGTGACATTAAAGAAGAATGTCAAACAGACTGGTTAACACGTTTATCTACAACCTTTCAGGATTTGTTGAAAAGTTTATTCGAATTTATATTCACCCAAAATCATACAGTCTCACAATTTAAATTTCAACCCAGTTAATATTACACAAAAACGGTTTTTTCTGCATTCTCTGAAAGATTTTACACTATTTCCTCTATATTCGTCTATTTTCCCCCTTTTTAAAGGAATTCCTATATTTTCAAAAATACTTCCCATTTTACTCGCATTTCTCTCCTAAATTTGAACTGAATTAATAGAACCCAATAAGAAAATGTAATTATTTTTAGTTAAAAGCTGATCTTTTTTGGTTAAATAGCCTACAATATTATATTTCTGGATTAGAGTTTATCTCCTATTTAAATCTAAGCGGTTTCGGGACATAAAGGTGTAAGTGCCAAGAGTCGCATTTTACAGGAAACAGAAAGAAATATCTAACTTTAATGCATTTTTTTAACCAAAAAGTTATTACGAGCTATTGGTTAGCTATATACCGAACTATGAAAGGAAGATCCTGAAGGAAGCAACCATGTCCGAGAAAATTCCCTGTGAAAGGTACGGCGCGTCCTAAAAACCCTCGGGTTTGACTCAGAACGATTGGAATTTAAAAAAAAAACAGGAAAATTTTGAAAAGAGCATTCCGAGAGAAAACTTTCCTTTATTCAATCTTAAACGGAAAGGCAGAAAGAAGTAATCACTTAGAAAAATACCAAATGTGGATTTTGATCCACTTATAAATTGAACTGGAACATCATCTTCTACAGAGACACAAGGCACGTAAAAAATATTAGTTGAATTATTTTATAAAAAAATTACTTCTTTCTTGATTAAGTTTCTTCTTGAACATTCTTACTTTTGGGTTGAAAAATGCAACTTTTGTTGGAAAATGCAGCTATTTGTTTGAAAATTCGTATTTTAAAAATTTATATATATATATATATATATATATATGTTTGTATTGCTTGAATTTGAATGTTTTTGAATTTAAACTAAAATATTGTTTATATTTCCTTGATTGAAGATTTATGCTATTAATTGACAATGTATCACTTTTTTGGACATGGAACTGTTTCGCTTAAAAGTCACTTTTTCAAGGAGAAAATTTATTTCATTGAATGATCCTCTTACAAAATTAAAATATTTTTTGTTGATAGTTCAACTGTTTGGTAAAAAATTGAACGACTTTGTTACAAATTAATACTTTTTGTTAAATAAAAAATTTTTGGTTGGAAATTCTTCTCTTTGGTTTTAACGTTCGTATTTGTGGACAGAAAATTCAACCATGTGGTTTAAATTTAAATTACTATGTAAGCAATTAATTTTTTTCGTTGAAAATTTACCTCTTTTTTGAAAACTTCACTATTTTGTTTGAAAATCGTTTTTTTATCTAAAAACTGAATTTCGTAAACTGAAAATGCAACTATTGAATTTTTGTATTGAAATTGATCCTTTTTAGTAAAAAAATTAAGTTTGCTGGTAAAAATCCGTATTTTTTTGTAAATTAATTTTTTGTTCTTCAATTTAACTGATTTGCATTTAAAATTAAAACCATTTTTCGCTCAAAGTTTAACTACTTGGTCGCAAATTGAACTAATTTGTAAAATATTTATATTTTTGGAGAAAAATTTATCTCTTTTTGGTCCGAAATTTAATCATTCTGTTGAAATTTTAACTATTTAGTGGAAGGTTAATGTATTTTGTTTAAAATTTAACTATTTTGGGAAAAATGCCCTTCTTTTGGGTGAATTATTCATCTCTTTTTTGGAAATTTTACCTTTTTTGGCTAAGAATTAATCGGTTTTGGTTGTCAATTGAACAATTTTTTAAAAGAAACTGTATGATTGCAAAACACTTTTTTATAAAAAAATTGGCGTTTTCGTGTTAAAAATTCAACTGTGTTGTTTGATTTTGTCTTTTGACTTGGAAATTCATCACTTTAGTAGAAGCTTCAACTATGCGGTTGCATGTGAAAGTTTTTGACAATTATAATTTTCTCTTAGAACATTCAACTATTTTGTTTAAAGTTAAATTTATTTATGTCAAATTTATTTTTGTAGTTAGAAATGATTGATTTTAGTTAAAAATTTATTTTCTGGTTAGAAATTTAATTATTTTTTTAAAAAGTTGCTTTTTAGTTGAAAAATTTAATTCATAAACGGAAAATGCAATTTTCCTTTTTGGTTTAGGATTGTTCCTTTTTAGTAAAAGTGTTTAGTATTTTGTTAAAAATTCGTCTCTGTATTGTAAATACATTTTTTCTCTTGAATTCAACTCAATTTGATCTAAAATCATAATTTTTTGTTGACTGCTGATTTAAATATTTCGTCGAAAATCAAACTATCAAAATCAAAAATTCATATTATTTGTTTAAGATTTATTTCTTTGGTCCAAAATTAAACTATTCTGTTTAAAATAAAGCTATTTGCATAGAAATATTTCTTTTTGGGTGAAAAATTAATTTCTTTTCGTGAAAATTACTTTTTTTATTGTTGGAAATTAACCTGTTTTGGTTGACAATTTAACTATTTTTTTCTAGTTAGTTATTTGGTTCAAAATCAGCTTATTATTGAGAATTCATATTTTTATGTTAGAAATGTAACTGGTTTGTTGGACTTTGCCTTCTTTACTTGCAAATTCAACAGTTTAGTGGAAACTTCAACTATCCTCTTAAATATGAAAGTTTTGGTCAAAAATTTATCTCTCTGGTTTAAAAATTTATATTTGCAGAATTAAAATTCATCTCTTTTGGTAATAAATTTATTTTCTTTGGATGAATTCGACTATTCTTATCTAAAAATTGAAGTACTTTTTGCCGAAGAGTCTGAAAATGTTTTTGATTTAAAATTGAAATCATGTTCGTTTAAAATATCAACTGTAATATTTTTCGGTGGAACATTCATGATTACATGTAAAAATTAATCTTTTTGGCTGCAAATGTACCTAGTTTGTTGCAAATTTGTATTTTTAAGTTGAAAATTGCAGAATTTGCTTGAAATCTTTTTTCTTTTTTAGTAGATTTTTCTTAGAGGATCCATCTCTTAGGTTGTAGATTCAATAACTTGGTTAAAAGTTAAACTACTTTGCTAAGAATTAATTTGTTTAGTGAAGATTCAGTAAAAAATTATACTTTCTTGGTAAAAAAATAATCTACTTGGTTAAGAAATTAGCGTCTTGGTCGAAATCTTGTTCCTGTGGTCAAAATTATGTATTTTCTTTAAGATAGACAAAACGAGACCCGTTCACAAATGTACCTGTTAGCAGTTTTATCATTTTTTATTTATGATAGCAAACAAATTTCCGAGTTTTTCTACTTTTCGAATTATTCGTCTCCGTATATTTACATATTTCTAATTGTTCATCCTCCTAATTTTAACGCTTCCGAATTTTTAGCCATACCGCTTCTTTGGTTTCCGAATAAATACCTTTTAGAATTTTGGATTTCCGACCTATTCCTCTTTTTGACTTTTTGCTATCCCTACGTTTTACCATTATGTATTATAACCCATTCTGAAATGTTACCTTTCTTAATTTTTACCGTTCCGTAAAATGAATTGGTCCCGACAAAACTGTAAAGTTTGATGCTTCCTGATTGAAGCATAAATACTATATTTTAGTAAATCGTACACAATTTAAATTATTATCAACAAAACTCTTCTATGTTATAAATGTACAGAAAGGAATTTTGTGGAGGGAAGTGTTTTGTCTCCCAAATCCAAAGTGGTTTACCTTTACCTTAGTGCTTTCTTTTTCACGTTTCAATACACTGGATCGTTCCGAGTACAGAGAAGAAGCTAGTCTGTTGAATCTTTTCCCTATTACGAAAGCACACTTAGATACAGACGTAGGACAACATTTTTCTCAGCAAAACATCTCTTTTACAGGAAATAGAAAAAAGGTTATAAAAAACTCTACCTCCCAGAGACCTTTTCCATTCAAGAAGACAAACTACAGAGCTTTCTTCAATACAAACGTAAACTGGATCCTTTCTTATTTCGCGAAACATTATTATTATATTTTATACATTTCATTGTATTTGATTATATTTTATTGTATTTCATTATAAAATTGGAGACTTATGGTTGCTAAAAGTTTATTAGAAGCTTTTACATTTTTTATATTAATAAAAAATAATTTAAGGCGGCTTCGAAAAACAAAAACTAAATTCTGGTAATTTCTCGGTTATCAAACAATTTTTCAGGTCATTAAAAATGCTTATGTTCAATAGAAAGGGCATCAAGAATAAAGTGGTCTAAAGAAATTGAAAGCAATTGTATTAATTGGTAATAGAGAGTGTTAGGAAAGTTACCAAAAAAGATTATATCATTTTCAAAAACCTGCATGCTTCGTGGGTACATTATTATCGCGCACGGCTCGCTTCTCTCGCAAGTTTAAGCGCACCTAGGGCACGCTTGGATATTTGTTCTTTGCATTTAAAATCCTTAAATAAACATTGATCCAAAAGATATCTCTTACATCGCAGTATTTTTATTCGTCTTCATATTCTGAATTTTCTACTCAATGAAGAAAATTTAATGATTAAGTTGCGCAAAGCTATGTAGGCTTTGAGGTACATATTTTCATCGTGACTCGATTTTTGGCACATTTGTAAATGTATATTCTCTGCGATATCCTGCAATAAATAAAAAATGACAATCTGTTTCAGGCACTTTTCTCTACCTCGCGCTTTTATGTTAAAAATTGGATTTTTGTTTTTATATTATTTTTTATGGATAAAACAAAATATCCTACAAGTCTTCCTTTAGATTTTTTACGAATCTGGACCCTTTTCGCTTAGTATTGGAATTTTCGATTTTCTGCATACTACTTTCGATAAATGAAAACACAATGACGACTTATATTAAAAAATCGTTAATAGAAATTTGGTGGTTTTTTTTTTCAAAATCTATAATGTCACTTTGAGACTTTGTTTCGTATTTTGCGTCATTGGTTCAAAATTTGTATGTCGTGGGGTCAAACTTCGGATAATTTCAATACTTTCTGAATTATAAATGATGAGAATGTAATAAATTACAACAAATTCGTATATCTTTTTTAACTAAAGAACTTTCCTCGATCAATAAATTTCATGCCTTTCGTCGTTTTTCTACAAAATTTGGATTTTTATTTTTAATATCATTTGTATGGTTAAAACCAAAACTAGGCATTCTGTCAAACAGGGATTCATAACAAATTTGTAGCTCTTTTTCGACTAAACAATTTTTGTGAGATCATTTTTTCGTAAATTGTGTCATTTTTCCAAAAATTTTATTTCATATTTTTAAGGTTCTTTTTCATGAATAAAACAAAAACTACGCGTCCTAGCAAGAAGTGATTATTAACGAATTTGTAGATCTTTTTGGGAACACAAATTTTGTCATTTGTTTTTTTTTCGTCTTATATAGTTTGACCACTCAATGGGATTTTTAATGTTTTTTGTGCAATCGAAATTGGATGTTTAACGATATTTCCAGAAAATGCACAAATTTGCTATGATTATCTAATATAGCTTTCCAAAATCAAAGTTTTCCTTTTTCTGACTTTTTTCATATCGAGCCTTGTTTGGATTAAAATTTCTATTTTTGATTGTTTACAATTTTTTTAATTCTATAAGTCTGATAATTTCCATTTTGTCGGAAAAAGTCATTAGGATAAATTCTTTAGTTTTCTGTGTACTACAAATAGCTATACTTAAAAAATTTTAATCGAAAAAAAAGATACCGAAAATTTTGAAAATACTGTAACTTATTGAATTTTTATTAAAAATGATTGGTTAAAAAACTCGCCCTTTCTTTTAGGGCTTGAAAACAGTATGTCAAAGATGGATTTGATCCGTTCATTTTTACGTGAGTCATCGTGTTCACGGGCAGGCCGGCTGGCCAGACGGACAGACAGGCAGACGCCATCCTGAAACTTGATCTTAGGATTCAGGGGGTCTCAAAACGTGGAAATTCGTAGAAAAACTGTATTGTCAAATTTCGGACTATTCAAACCTTTAAGCCGAATGACGAATTTTCTCTACAAAAATTTAATTTTAAAACCAAAATATGACTTTTCAGCAAAAAAATAATTTTCCATGATATTGATGCATTTTGGCCCAATGAAATTTCAAACCCGGAAAATTATTTTGAAAAAATTATAATATATAAAAGGCTTGGCGACTAAACAGTTAAATTTTGACACAAAGAGATGAAATTTCAGCCAACAACATAAATCTTTAAAACAAAAAGTATTTCTTAACAAAGTGGTCCAATTAAGTCTATCAAACAAAATAGTTGTATACTTAAGTAAAAAAGAATATTATCTGATCAAAAACTTACATTTTCATTTGAAAAAATAATATTTTAATGAAAACAGATGAACGTTTAAGTCAAAAACATAAATTTTCAACAACAAAAATAGTTTAATTTTCTGTTAAAAAAAAGTAGTTAATTTTTCACGATCAGTATATGAATTTTTGAACAAGAAGTAAGTATTTCAGAAAAAGCTGAATTTTCAATTCAAATAACGAAACTTTAACCAAAAAGTATGAATTTTAAAAAAATTGTTGAATACTCTACCAAATAGTTGCATTTTTATCCAAAACAGATTAAATTACGCTTCAAACAGATGAATTTTTATTAGATTTTTTTTAAATAATTGAATTTCCCCCCCAAAAAGATTCTGGTTGATTTTTTAAGATAAAAATATGAATTTGTTAACATAAAATAAGATGCTACAAAAAATGAAATTTTTGATCCAGAAAGACGATTTTTTAAAAACCAAATGGAAGGAATTTTTATGAAAATAGTTGAATTCTCTGCCGAGTAATTGCATTTTAAATTGTATCTAAGAAAGATACAATTTTTACCGATACAGATGAATTGTTCATAAATAACGAAAAAAAAAATTTCTAAAAAGATGAGCTTTCATCCAGAAAAGATTTCAGTCTATTTTTCAAGAACAAAATATAAATTTAAAACGAAAAGGAAATTTTCTAAGAAATAGTTGAATTTTCAGCAAAACAGAATTTTCTATAAAAAATTATTACTTTTACACAAAATTGTTTGAATTTTGAACCAAATATAAATAATATTTACAAACAAACTTAAAAAAAAAGTTGATTTTTTTCTAACTAGTCGAAATTTTAACGAAAAAGTATGAATTTTTTACAAGATTGATAAATTTCCAACCAGAAAGTTGCATTTTTACTCAATAAAAATGAAAATTATATTGAAACCTATAAATTTTAAATCAAAAAGACAATTTTTCAAAAAAAAAAAAGAATAGTTGAATTTTCATCCAGAAAAATTTCGATTGCATTTTCAACACAAAAATAGAAATTTTTTAAAGGAAGGTGCAATATTTATACTGGAAAAGATTAACTTTTAAATCAATAAGACTAATTTTCAGAAAAAATAGTTTTCAACCAAAAAAGGTTTCAGTTGACTTATCAGCAACAAAATATGAATCTTAAACAAAAGTTTAATGTTTTACGCATAGAGCTGCATCTTTAACACAAAAAGAAAAGCTTAAAAAACAGTTAATGTTTAAAATAAAAAGGACGTCATTTTGAGAAAATGGATCCCAGTGGGCACAAAGTTTGGCGACGTCTTTTTGGCAAAGACACCGAAACGACATGGACATAGGATGTCGTAAAGTTGTCGTAAAGATGTCGCAACGATGTCTTAAAGACGTCGCCAAATTTTGTGCCCACTAGGTTACATTTTCGAACAAATAATAAGATTTACAACTAAAAAGATAATCTTCAAGATAAAGTTTTTGCGAATTTGCTAAAAGAAGGTACACGAGGGATGGACTCCGCCCCCTACCGTAACAAACCATTAAAAATTGGTTAGATCCCCTGCTCCTCTTGAGCCGTTACGTAATTTAAATACTAAATTAAAACAGAAATAAGCATTATTTAAAATTAAGATTCTGCAGTCACACTGTATTCAAAAGGATATTATAGATTTTAAGATATTTTAAATTTAAAAAAATTTTAAAGGTATTTAAAGCATTTTAGGAGATTAAAAAAATTGTTTTAAAATGTAAAATATTTTAGGGAATATTAAAAGATTCTGAGGCTAGTTTAATAGATTGCATACATTCCAAGGAATTTCAAGTGATTTGAATGATTGCCAAAGATTTTAAATAAACTAAAATATTTGAGGATATTTCATAATATTTCAAAGAATCTTTAAGAGTTTTAAAATAATTGTTATCAAAGATTTTAAAGGATCGGAAATATCATAAGAAAGTTTTAATTTATTTCTATAATCTGAAGTGATTTCAAAGGATTGTAAAGATTCTGTGTTATTTTTATTCGATTTCAAGAATTTGAAGTCATGTCTAAGGATTTTAAAAGATATAAAAGTACTTTTAAAATTTTCAATACATTCTTATAAGCTTTAAAAAGTTTCGTAGATTTAAAGAGATTTTAAATATTTTAATCCATTTTTAAAAATAGCAAGCAATTTTTAAAAGCTTCATAAAAATTTCAGGAATGTTAGCAGATTGAAAAGCTTTTGCTATATTTTAGTATATTTTAAAAGATTTCAAAGAATTTTTCATTGATTTTAATAATTTGATATACTTTCAAAGGTACACAATATTTGTTGGGGTATTTGATTGTTATCAACTTATCGTTAATTAATTTGAACTCTTTTGAATTCTTTGGAATTTTGTTGAATTTCTTAATTCACTTTGATTCTTCTAAATTTACTAATTCTACTCATTTTAGTGGTTTATTTAAAATATTGTTTAGTTCTTGTAAATTCATTTTGATATGCTTTAATCTCACCTTTCACTCATAGGCATTCATACAAATTCTTCTGAACTCTTTTAGATGTTTCAAAACTCATTTCAGAATCATTAAATTTTATAACATCTTGTAATTTTTTTAATCAACTGAACAAATTCAAATTCAAAGCCCCTGAAAATTCAATTATCATAAAAATTACTGAAAACTGCACATTTTAAATTATTTTTATTCCGTCAGTAAGACAAATAAAAAAATTTTACATTTAAAATTGTTGGCGTTTCATATTGGGCAGTTAAAAATTAAATTCAAATTAAAAAATCTGCCCGCTGCGCAAGCACATTCTCATCGCGTGCTGCGTGCGCGGCATGCTTCGCTCGCAACTTTGAGCGCGCCTGGGGCACGCAACTGTTGGTTCTCGCGCTTCGCGCTCGATGTTGTATTTATCTGGCGCTACGCGCTTGTTCTTTATATTTTCGCACATTCTTGCCCAAAAATTTTAAAATTGAGACTCAAAACATCCACCACTGTAATTTTGTAATTGTGAATTCTCTTTCGTTAAAAGAGACTTTTAGCGTACCTACGGCACCCAACTGATAACAATCGCACTCCGCGCTTGGTCTTTGCATTTCTTCCACATTCGGGCGCAGACCTTTTAAAATCAAAGGTGAACGGACTGACAACTGTAATTTTGTGATTTTGAACTCTTTTTTGTTAAAGCTCTTTTGCCTTTAACGAACACATTCTCATCACGTATCTCGTGCTTTGCACTCGATTTTTTCCAACCTGACAACTTTTCTACATTATACACAACACTTTTATATCAATTATAATACATTTTTTAAGCAACTCTGCCTGGGATTACTTATTAAAAAATTAAAAAATAAAAAGCAAATTGTATTTATCATGATTATTTTTGTATTTGTTTCTTATTTTGCTTTAAATTGTATTCTAAGCTGCTCTGCAACATGTATCATTTCAATAAATGTATATCATTACAATTCATAATATGCATAAAAATTGAATCATACTAATTCTTATTTCCTTGTTTTTATAATTTTTTATTTTTAATCTTGTTTTTTACGATTAAATAAAAACTACTGCGCATCTGCATAGGGTCTAACACAGGAACCTATATGGGTCCTATATAGGAGCCAATGACCACGTTCATCTTTTCTGTGCTTTTTTCAAAAAGTTCATTTTTGCATTTTTTATCTTATGTTTTACGATTAAAAGAAGATCTACTCGTGCAATCGAAAAATGATTATTAATAAATTTATAGATCTTTTTGGACGAACAACTTTTGTTTGGTAATTTGAGTTCATACCTTGTGTCGTTTTCAAACAAATTTAATGTATTTACTTTGAATGATATTTTTTACGACTAAAGCAAAAACTACGTGTCCTATCAAAAATTATAGCTTATATCGAAAAGTGATTTATTATAAATTTGTAGTTCTTTCCAGGGCGCGCAATTCTAGCTTTTTTATTTTTTTCGTATCTTGCATAATTTGACCAAAAAATGGAATTTTTGAATTTTTCGTTATTTTTGGTACGATCAAATTTGGAATGTTCAACTTTTTGACCAACTTAAAAAAGATGTTATCGTAGTCTTGTAGGGCTTTCAAAAAGCAAAGTTTTTTATTTTGGCTTTTTCATATCATGCCTTGTTTGGCTTAAAATGTTAATTTCAGTTTGTTTTTTTGGATTTTGAAAATGCTCTAACTCTGATCATTTTCTTTTTATAGAAAAAAGTCATAAAGATAAATTGTTTGACTTTCTGAGTATTATGAACAACCATACATAGAATTTTTATATCTTGAAAAAATGTGGTTTCAAAATTTTTTTGTACGATCAAATTTAGAATTTTCAACTTTTTGACTAAATTGAAAAAGTTGTTATCATAATCTTGCAGGGCTTTCAAACAGCAACGTTTTTCTTTTCCTGACTTTTTTTATATTATGCGTTGTTTGACTTGAAATGTTCATTTTACTTTGTCTTTTTGGATTTTGAAAATGCTCTAACTCTGACAATTTTCTTTTTATAGAAAAAAGTCAAAAGGATAAATTGTTTAAGTTTTGAAGTACTATGAACAATCGCACATAGAATTTTTACATCTGAAAAAAATGTGGTTTCAAAATTTTTTTGTACGATCAAATTTGGAATTTTCAACTTTTTGACCAAATTAAAAAAGTTGTTATCATAATCTTGTAGGGCTTTCAAAAAGCAATGTTTTTATTCTCTAGACTTTTTCGTCGTATCATGCGTTGCTTGGCCCAAACTGGTCATTTTAGTAATCTTTCTTTTTGGATTTTGAAAATGCTATAAATCTAGTAGTTTTTGATTTTTCGCAAAAAATCATCAGATAAATTGTTAAATTTTTTCAATACTATGAATAACCATACAGAGGATTTTTGAATTTTTAAAAAAGTGATCTCAAAAATATTCAAAATGTGCCCACTTTTTGAATTTTCATCCAAAATGGCTGACTAACGAACTTGACCTGTAGTTTAGGATACTAAACGAGAGTACCAAAGGGCAATCTAATAGATCACTTTATTCAAAAGCTATCTTGTTCACAGACAGACAGAGAAACAGGCAGACAGACATACATAGACATACAGACATACAGACAGACACATTCGTAAAAATCTGTCTTTCGGATTCAGGGGGACTCAAAACGTGGACATTTGACAAAAACTGGGAGGGGGGGGGGGAATTTTACACAAATCTAATACCTCCTCTGATGATGCCAAAAACTTTGCACTTTCGACAAAATCGAATGCGAAGTACGAGATACATAATGAGAATGTGTTCGATAAAGCTGAAGGAGGTTCGAAAAAAAGGATTCTCAATCACCAAATAGAAGTTATCGATGTTTTGACCTTCAATTTTTAAAAAATTGCACGCAAATGTAGGGTAAACACAAAGACTGATCGTGTATCGATGGTGAATGCATCATCGAGCGTAAAGCTCGAAAATCAATAATCGCCCGCCACAGGCGCGTTCAAACTTGCAAGCCACGCACACAGAGCGCTATAAGGACGTGCCCGCAAAGCGGGCAGATTTCTGTTTACTATATATATATATTTTGAAATCAGATTTTATAACAAACTTCTAAATATTTTTGGTTAAAGAAATTAAAAAAAAAATTTGTTTCGTGTTCTTTTTCCAAAAATTTATTCTGAAAATTTAATTTTTTTATTTTCAATGTTATTTTTTACGATTAAAAGAAAATCTACTCGCCCTATTTAAAAATGATTAATAACAAATTTATAGATCTTCTTGGGTGAACAACTTTTGTCTTTTAATTTTAGTGCATACTTTGTGTCGTTTTACAAAAAATATCTATTTAAAAAAATGTATTAAAATAATTAAATTTTTTTATTTTAAAGGTTATATCTTACGATTAAAGAATAAACTAAGTGCCCTCTAAAAAATTATGTATGAAAAATTTGAATGAGTCTATTTTTTTTCATAGCTTGCGTTATTTGTCAATAAATTAATCTTTTTAGTTTGATTCATTTACAAATAAACAAAAACTGCGCATCCTATAAAACAGTAATAATAAACATTTGTAGCCTTTTTTTGGATAAAAAGGTTTTTTTTGTAGCTTATATCGTTAGTCTAAAAATTTAACTATTTTTAATTTTTAATTTTTAATATTCTTATTTACAACTAAAAAAAACTAGGCGTCCTATCGAAAAGTGATTGTTGAAAAAATTGTAGATCTTTTTAGGGCGCGTAATTTTATTTTATTCAATTTTTTCGTATCTTGCATAGTTTGACCAAGAAACGGACTTTTTGGATTTTTCATTATTTTTCGTACGATAAAATTCTAAATTTTTGACCAAATAAAAAAATTTGTTATGATAATCTTGTAGGGCTTTTAAAATTCAACGTTTTTCTTTTCTTGACTTTCTTTCACATCATGCGTTGTTTGGCTTAAAATGTTCATTTATTTTATTTTTTTGTTTTGAGAATGCTCTAACTCTGATAACTTACTTTTTACAGAAAAAAGTCATGAGGATAAATTGTATAAGTTTCTGAGTAAGATAAATGACTGTTTATAGAATTTCGAAATCCTGAAAAAAAATTGGTTTCAAAAAGTTAAGGTACGATTAAATTTTGAATTTTCAACTTTTCAACCAAATTAAAAAATTTGTTATGAACATCTCGTAGGGTTTTTAAAAATCAACGTTTTGCTTCTCTTTATTTTTTTCATATCATGCGTTGTTTGGCTTAAAATGTTCATTTTAGTTGTTTTTTTTTTGGATTTTGAAAATGTTTTATCTCTGATAATTTTCTTTTGATAGAAAAGTGATTAGGATAAACTCTTTGAGTTTCTGAGTACTATGAAGAACAGTTCATAGAATTTTGAAATCCTGAAAAAATGTGGTTTCAAAAAGTTGAGGTACGATCAAATTTTGAATTTTCAACTTTTCGACCAAATCAAAAAAGTTGTTATGACGATCTTCTAGGGCTTTCAAAATTCCACGTTTTTCTTTTTCTGACTTTTTCATAGCATGCGTTGTTTGGCTTCAAATTTTCATTTTAGTTAGATTTTTTGGATTTTGAAAATGCTCTAACTCTAATGATTTTCTTTCTATAGAAAAAAGTCATAAAGATAAATTGTTTGAGATTCCGAGTACTATGAACAACCGTTCATAGAATTTTGAAATCTTGAAAAAATGTGGTCTTAGATATTTTGAAAACGTGCCCACTTTTTGAATTTTGATCCAAAATAGCTGGTTCCCGAATTTGTTCTTCCCTTTCAGGCCTTAAGATAGTGTGCCAAAGCAGAATCTAATCTGATCAATTTTTTGAAAGTAATCGTGACTACAGAATACAGGCTACAGACTACAGACATACAGAAAGACAAACACCTTCGTAAAAATCGTTTTTTCTGACTCAGTGGGTCTCAAAACGTAAAGATTTTATGAAAACCGACGGAGTGATATTTTACATCAAACCAATACTTTCTCAATAGATGAGAATATAAAAATTAAAGAGTTTTAAATATTGTGAACCTTAAAATCTAAATTACTCTAAAAAGTTTAAAAGTGATATAATTTCTAATTTGAAACTTTAAAAATAAAAGGGCTTAATATTGAAGCGCTAACAATAAAATAATTCCAATGCTTATTCAAAATTTAAGGTTCTTGAATCAGTATTTATTTTAATCTGAATTGCAAAAATAATATCTGAATATCAATCATAAAGCAGTTAAGTAAGCTGTCACATCGATATGGCCATTTATATAAGAATTTAGTCAATTCTGTTGAATTATCAAGCTAAAAGGATAATTTCATAACAATTTTAAATAATGCGAAATTAATTGAACATGAACATTGTTTCTCATTGTGTCACATGCAAGGAGAGATAACAATCTCATTCTGAATCCTAATTAATACACTGACATTCAGTTAACGTTATTCTGCAATTAAAGTTTATGGTTTATCTCGTTAATTAGGAAAGTATATCATTTTGACGATTCCATTATTCCTGATCGTTAGTCATTACAAACTGTCATTAATAATACATGCTTGTCACTGAAAATGCAGTTTCTATTATAGCTAATAATGTTAAAGTTTTATGGTTATAGAGCCAAATATGCCATTTAATTGTTACATGTTACGTGCATGTTAGGCATTGATAAGTAATGAATAATGTAGGCCATCGTCATTATTGATTCCCTGTTTTAGGTACAATTTGAAAATAATGAGTAGTATCAACCTGCCATGTAATTGTAGAGTGAAGTCTCATTGTCTCTATTCAGTGTCTTTTGACAAGTAATTAGCAACCTGCGCAATTTTCGTGCAATCAGCACTTGGTCAAACGAAACCTTGCGTACTAATTAATCTCGTAATGATTCAACATCCCTGTTTACATTCATCATTTTGTGACCTTAATTCGTGATATTATAATTGTCAATTATCACTAGCGAAACATGTATGTTGTTCGTAATCTGATAGAACAGGAGATAATTAAACTCTCCTCTCTCAGAGTAATTAAATTATTAATAATTGTATTAACAAACCAAACATTTTTATCAGTGATAAGAGTATTGAAACAGTTCTGCCAGTAGTTGTCGATGATTATAAAAGATAAGAATATAAAAAGAGAAGATATTTTATGGATTAATATGACTACGTTCGAAAAGTACGTCCCGCTATTTAGGATACTTTTTTCAACCCTCTTCTTCTTTATAGTATATCTAATACAACAATATGAACACATCCTCTTACTCTTTTCAAGTCAGCATTTTATCTACGATTTAATTTGAGAATCCCCTAAGATAAAGCAAACCATACAAACATAATATTGTAATAGACGCCACATCCCAAAATGCTCTCAAACAGTGGAAATAGGGCGTTTAAATAAAGTTCATATATAGGTAGAAATATCAAATTCAATATATATTTTCATTTTCAATATTTTTAAACAGAAACCATTAAATTGGTACTAAAATGGATGAATTTTTAACGAAAGGGTGGAGTTTTTAAGGTAAAAAGCAGAATAACTTAGCACCCGGTTCCGAAAGATGAAGTTTCCCGTGGCAAATCGTACTTTTATTTGCCATTAAAGTGATAAGTGTTGAGGACTGCTGTCCACACGCTCCACCATAAAACTATGCATGATTTTTTGTTTGCGGCCTACTGGAATTTCCCTAACTTCATCTTTTGTCAATGGTGTAAATTTGCTGCTTATCATGTTGTTGTTGTTGTTGGGTTGGCATATGTCCATATTCATTTACTTTTATGAGTAATCGAATTGGCGCTCCCAGAGGAAAAGTGTGTCTTCGAAGTTCGAACAGCCGGTGCCTATTCACAAAGGGAGTAAGCCGGATAAATTCAAGTTGGTTAAGGTCATAATGCATGTCATCAATATAATCAATCCTGGTAGGTGGAGAAACTGACAGCAGGAGACCTAGTCCTGACACGGATAGGAGGCCTGACAGGAGAATCGGTTTGGGCTGTTGGAAGCGACCTGGCATGATAATAAGGTGTGTCTGTTGGAGGAGACCTGGCATGAGAATAATATCTGGCTGGGAGAGTAGAACTGTCAGGAAAAATATGTCTGCCTGATTAAGAAGATTCGCCACGATTAACACCAGAAAGAGGCTCGCCATTAGGCAAACTATCGGACTGTGGACCTAAGTCTGGGAGAACAAAACAAAGGACAAATTTTGTAACGATTGCATGTGCATCATGAAATCATTGTGGAAACATTGCGAGGCAAGTCTGAGTACATTGAGGAAAGATTGTTGTAAGAAACTTAATGAAAGCTGGGTCCGCAATATTTGAAGAGCATTGTTCGGGAAAGATTCTGGAAAAGTTTTGTTTACAAATTTTTCTTTTCTTAATGTAAAACCTTTATACACACATGTAGCGGAATTCCGCATGGCAGAAAGAACTGCTGGGACGTTTGTTCGAGTTCCGAATCAATTTCAGATTATTCCATAATTTTAGCTTTCGACGCTTTTAACGTAAATTATACGTTACGAGCGGGAGGTGCTTCCACTACTACTACTACTACTAGTAGTAGTAGATGAGACTTATGTACTTGCGTATAATTTTCTTTAATATAGGAAAAGGCGGCTTTATTGACATAATTCAAAGAAACAGATTGCATGAATATTTATAACTTATAAAAAATTTTTTTAAATAAATCAAGAATACACAATTGAGTGAAAGAAAATGCCGAAAATATATATTATTATCAAATTATAAAATGCTATAAATTTTAAATAATGACAAGATTTTTAATTGACAAAAAAGAAAATTTCGAATTTAGAAAGATCCGTAACTAAATTTCATCGACTTCAAGACCGACTTGTAAAATAAAAGAATTATTAAATTCCCACAAATATTTTAATCCGCGAAATTTAGGACTGTTGAATATAGTTAATTGATAATTGATTTTGTCAAACTTAAATTTCAGCCATAGAAATGTGTATGGGAATTTAACCACTGATTTATTTGATCATTCCGAAATTTTTTTTCATGCCAATTTATGATTTTTTAATTTATTTTTTTGTTATTTGGTGTTGGTTCCTGATATTCAAACACTTTTAAATATAGTGATTAAGAACTAATTTTTTTATATCGCCGTTTTAAAATAGAATGCTGCTATATAATAAATATAATTATTATGTTTCATAGATGGCCAACAACGAATATGATAAATCCTAAAATATTGTTTTTTATTACAATGACATAATAAGCTCTTAAATGTGATATTTTTGTAATTAGTTAGGCTTTGTAACGAAGCTAAAATATTTTAACATTTGCATGTCATTCTTAAATTTTTTTATCTTTGATAACACTCAAATTAATCGAAAATTATTTTTCGAAAAGCTGCTTAAAACGTCTTAAATTCCTAAAAATATGTTTTACTGACACGAATTTTTCTCAAAATTTTCAAACATCATTCTAAATTAAAAAAATTACTTTACATTCATCTAAATTTCCTGAGCGATTTCAAGAAAATTTGTTTATTCTCTTCAACACCTTCGAAATTTTTTTAAATTCTACTAAATATTTCTTGAATTTACTAGATTTTTGTTCGTTTTTATTTTGCAATCTTACCAAATTGAAACATTTTGCTTTACAATATATTTAAGTATTTAAAAAAGTTTTAGAAAACCGTTTGTTATGTTTAAAAACCTTTTTCAACTTTCTCTTAAAGTTCACTTTTAAAAACAAAACATTATTTAAAATTTTCACACGAATACCTTCTAATTTCTAAAAATTATTAAAATTTTTCCTGCATTTTTCTATTAATTTTGCAAAATGGAAAAAATTGTCTCAAAATCTTTCCGATTCGTCCTTGACTATTTTTGAAATCTTTCAAAATTAATTTTTGGAAATAAAAATTTGTTTTAATTTTTCTTAGGAACCTGAAAAAATGTCTTTCATTTTCGTGAATCTTTACAAAAGTTTTAAACAATCTTAACAAGTTGAAATTATTTTTGAATAGTTTCAAAACTTTTGAATTCTCTTGAACTTACTGAATTTTTTTCTAGAATTATGCAATATGGCAAAAATGCACAATTTTGATTTAAAATCTTCCACACTTTTTAACATATAAAAAAATTTCCCATGAATCTTAAGAACTTTTTTTCACACCCTGAAGAAATTCAGTTTACCTCACAAATTTGTCAATTTTGAAAATTAAAAAAAAATGGTCTAAAATCTTCCATATTTTTTTAACCCACATTTTAAAATCTTTGAAACTTAAAATTATTCTTTTAAAATAAAACCGAAACCATTTCTCCTTAGATCTTTCATAATTATTAAAAAGCTTCTAACTCTTTTATTTGGGGTATTCGAGTGTTTTCTGAGTTCAGTTTTATAACCTGATTTTCACACTGGAGCGATAAAAATCGGCATAATTAATGGAAATAATTTGATTGCGGAATTATTTTCGATTATAGAAATATTTCTTGTTGCGTGAAATATTAATTTATTTTCGTGAAACTGACTTTTTTTTTGTTGAAAATTAACGTGGTTTGGTTGACTTTTTATCTATTTTTTCTAATTAGTTATTTGGTTGAAAATCAGCTTATTATTGGAAATTCATATTTTCATGTTAAAAATGTAACTGGTTTGTTGGACTTTGTCTTCTTTACTTGCAAATTCAACACTTTGTTGAAATCTTGTTTGTTTAAAATATCAACTGTAATATTTTTCGATGGAACATTCATGATTTCATGTAAAAATTAATCTGTTTGGCTGCAAATGTACTTAGTTTGTTGCAAATTCGTATTTTTAAGTTGAAAATTCCAGAATTTGGTTGAAATCTTTTTTAGTAGATTTTTCTTAAAGGATCCATCTCCGTAGGTTGTAAATTCAATAACTTGGTTAAAAGTTCAACTATTCTGCTAAAATTAATTTGTTTAGTGAAGATTCATTAATTCAGTAGAAAGTTATACTTTCTTGTTAAAAAATTAATCTACTTGGTTCAGAAATTAGCATCTTGGTCGAAATCATGTTCCTGTGGTCAATATTATGTATTTCCTTTAAGATAGACTAAATGAGACCCGTTCATTTTTCCGAGCGGAGAAAAATAAGGAAAGGTAAAATTTCAGAATGGGTTATAATACAGAATTGTAAAACTTAGGAATACCAAAAAATCGGAAAGAGGAATAAATCAGAAATCCAAAATTCGAAATTTTATTTATTCGGAAGCTAAAGAAGCGGAATGGGTTAAAATTTGGAAACTTTAAAATTAAGAGAGTGGACAATTAGGAATACGTAAATATAGATGAGGAAAAATTCGGAAAGTAGAAAAATTCGGAATAGTAAATAAATGTACCTATTAGCAGTTGTATAATTTTTTATTTATAGTAGCAAACAAATTTTCGAGCTTTTCTACTTTTCGAATTTTTCATCTCCGTATATTTACATATTTCTAATTGTTCACCCTTCTAATTTTAACGCTTCCGAATTTTTACCCATACCGCTTCTTTGGTTTCCGAATAAATACCTTTCAGAGAATTTCCGACTTATTCCTCTTTTCGACTTTTTGCTATCCCTAGGTTTTACCACTATGTATTAGAACCCATTCTGAAATTTTACCTTTCTTAATTTTTACCGTTCCGAAAAATGAAAGGGTTCCGACAATACTGAAAAGTTTGATGTCCCCTTATTGGATCATATATGCTATACTTTAGTAAATCGTATTCATTTTAAATTATTATCAGCAAAGCTGTTCTATGTTATAAATGTACAGAAAGGTATTTTGTGGAGGGAAGTTTTTTGTCTCCCAAATCCAAAGTGGTTTACCTTTACCTTAGTGCTTTCTTTTTCACGTTTCAATACATTGGATCGTTCCGAGTACAGAGAAAAAGCTAGTCCGTTGAATCTTTTCTCTATTACGAAAACGCACTTAGATACAGACGTAGGACAACATTTTTCTCAGCAAAACATCTCTTTTACAGGAAATAGAAAAAAGGTTATAAAACGCTCTACCCACCAGAGACCTTTTCCATTCAAGAAGACAAACTACAAAGCTTTCTTCAATACAAACGTAAACTAGATCCTTTCTTATTTGGCGAAACATTATTATTATATTTTATTATATTTCATTGTATTTTATCATATTTTATTGTATTTTATTATAGAATTAGAGGCTTATAGTCGCTTAAGGTTTCTTATTATCTATTACATTTTTTATATAAATAAAAAATAATTCAAGGTGGCTTCAATGAACAAAATCTAAGTTGGTTATTTCCCGGTTATCAAACAATTTTCCAGGTCATTAAAAATGCTTATGTTCAATAGAAAGGGCATAAAGAATAAAGGGGCCTGAAGAAGTTAAAAGTAATTATATTTATTGGTAATGGGGAATGTTGGGCAAGTTATCAAAAAAGGTTAAATCATTTCAAAAAATCTGCATGCTTCAATACAATAATTTTTTCAGACATTTTTCTCTATGTCGGACTTTTATGTTAAAAATTGGATTTTTGTTTTTATATTATTTTTATGGATAAAACAGAATATCCGACAAGCCTTCCTTTAGATTTTTTACGAATCTGGAGACTTTTCACGTAATATTGGAAGTTTCGATTTTCTGCATACTGCTTTCGATAAATAAAAACAAAATGACGACTTCTATTAAAAAATCGTTAACAAAAATTTGATGCATTTAATCAAAAAGTGATACATAACAAATTTGTAGCTATTTTTCAGCTAAACAATGTTTGTAAAATCATTTTTTTCGTAACTTGCGTCTTTTTTCCAAAAATTTAATTTTTTATTTTCAATGTTATTTTTCACAAATAACACAAAAACTACGCGCCCTATGAAGAAATGATTGTTAACAAATTTGTAGATATTTTTTGGCAATACAAATTTTTTCATTTATCTTTCTTTTGTATCGTGTATACTTTTACCCAAAATTTTGGAAATAGCTCTAACTTTTTGCATTTGTATCCAAAATGGCTGGCTAAAGAACTCATCTTTTTTTAGGACATAAAAAAGTGTGCAAAAGATGGATTTGATGCGTTCGTTTTTACGAGCGTTATCGACGATAACTCTCGTTTACGGACGGACAGACAGACGCAATCGTAAAATCGGATTCAGGGGTCTCAAACCTTGGAGATTCGTTAAAAAACTGAGGTGTAAGTTTTCAGAAAATTCTAATACTTTCTCAATCATAAATGATGAGAATATAAAAAAGAATAATTTGAAATACAAAAAGAAGAATTTTCAACAAATAGAGATTTTTCAGTCAAGATGGAAATAAAAGTTTTTATAAATCGTTGAACCTTCAAGCCAAGAAAATTATTATTTTTTCAATAAAAAAGAAGAGTTTGAAACTAAAAAGATAAATCATGAAAAAATGAAAAAGTTACATTTTCAGTTAAAAAACTAATTTTTAATAAAGAAAGGCTTGCCGACTAAATGGAAAAATTTTTGCACAAAGAGTTGAAACTTCAACTAAGAATGTAAGTCTAAAAAAATTATTTATTGAAAGTAAAGATATTTCTATTAAAACAGATAAATTTTTAAATCAAAAACATAAATTTCTCACAACAAAAAAATAGTTGAATTTTCTGTTAAAAAATGTTAGTTAACATTTTACGATCAGTACATGAATTTTTGAACAAGAAATAAGTTTCCATGAAAAAATTGAATTTTAAATCCAAAAAGAGGAAACTTTAACCAAAGATGATGACTTTTAATAAAATTATTGAATTCTCTACCAAATAATTTAATTTTTATCAAAATAAGATTAAATAACTCTTAAAACGCAGGATTTTTTATTCGAATTTTTTTAAATAGTTTAATTTTTTCCCAAAGAATATTCCAGATGATTTTTCAAGATAAAAATATGAATTTATTAACCAAAAATAAGACTCTATAAAAAGAATTGCATTTTTAATCCAAAAAGACGATTTTTTAAAACCAAATTGAATGAATTTTTTCAAAATAGTTGAGTTTTCTAACAAATAGTTGCATTTTTAAGTTTATTTTAAAAAAAGGTGAAATTTTTACTGATATAGATGAATTTTCAATGAAAACTGACATGTTTTTCTGAAAAGATGGGGTTTCATCTACAAAAAAGATTTCAGTCTATTTTTTAACGCCAAAATATCAATTTTAAACAAAAAGTATGACTTTTTAACAAGATTGTTAAATTTGAAACCAGACATTTGCATTTTTATCAAAGAAAAATGAAAATTCTATTGAAACTTATGAATTTTTAAATAAAAAAGACAAATTTGCAACAACAAAAAAATAGTTATGTAATTTTCAACACAAAAATAAAAATTTTTTCAAGGAAGGTGCAATATCCACACGGAAAAAGATAAACTTCTGAATCAATAAGAATAATTTTTAGAAAAAAAAGTTTTGATCCAAAAAAGATTTCAAATGACTAATCAGCAACAAAATATGAATTTTAAATAAAAGTTTAATGTTATACGAACAGAGCTGAATTTTTAACCCGAAAAGAAAAACTTAAAAAAAAAACAGTTGAAGTTTTAACCAAAAAGGAAGTGTTTTTAAAAAAATTGTTACATTTTCAAACAAATAATAAAATTTACAACTAAAAATATAATCTTCAAGAGAAAGTTTTTGGGAATTTGCAAAAAGCCAGCACACGAGGGATGGACCCCGTCCCCCTACCGCAATAAATCGTTAAAATTTGGTTCGACCTCCCGCCCCCCATCTTTGAGCCGTTACGTAATTTAAGTACTGAATTAAAAAAAGGAATTAAAAAAGAAATAAGCATTATTCAAAATTGAGATTCTTCAGTCACAATGTACTCTAAAGGATATTATAGACTTTATTATATTTTAAACTTCAAAAGAATTTTAAAGAGATTTAGAAAACATTAAAATTTCTAAAAATATTGTAGGGAATTTTAAAAGATTTTAAAGCTAATTTAAGAGATTGCAAACATTCTAAGCAATTTCGAGTGATTTGAATGATTTCCGAAGATTTTAAAGAAACTAAAAGATTTTAGGATATTTAAAAATATTTCAAATAATTTTCAAGAATTTTAAAGTAATTGTTTTTCAAAGATTTTAAAGGATGGGAAATATCATAGGGTAGTTTTAATTTATTTCCATAATCTGAAGTGATTCAAGGGATTGCAAAGATTTTTTGTTATTTTTATTCGATTGTAAGGATTTGAAGTGATGTCGAAGGATTTAAAAGGATTTAAAGGTACTTTTATAAATTCCAATACATTCTTATAAGCTTTAAAAAGTGTCGTAGATTTAAAGAGATTTTAAATATTCTAATCCATTTTTAAAAATTGCAAGCAATTTTTAAAGGCTTTAGAAAAATTCAAGGAATGTTAGCAGATTTAAATGCATTTACAATATTCTAGTGTATTTTAAAAGATTTCAAATAATTTTTTATTGACTTTACTAATTTGATATAATTTCAAAGGATACAAAATATTTTTGGGATATTTGATTGTTATCAAATTATCTTGAATTAATTTGAACTCTTTTGAATTCTTTGCAATTTTGTTGACTTTCTCAAGTCACTTTAATTCTTCTAAATTCACTAATTCTACTTATTTCAATGGTGTTTTGAAATATTTTTTCGTTTTTTGTAAATTCATTTTGATATGCTTTAAACTCACCTGGAACTCTCTAGAATTTCTACAAACTCTTTTAAACTCTTTTTGGATTTCACGAAATTTATTTCAAAATCAGTAAATTTGTCAATAGCTTTGCATTTTTGTTAACTAACTGAACAAACTCAAATGTATGCCCCTGAAAATTCAACAATTATAAAAATTACTGCAAACTGAATATTTTAAATTATTTTTATACCGTCAGCAATACAAATAACAAAATAATACATTTAAAAATTAGTGACATTTCTAATTGCAAAAGTGATATCTGAGTATCAATGTTAAGCAGTTTAATAAGCTGTCACATCGGCATAGCCGTTTATATAAGAATTTAGTCAATTCTGTTTGATTAATTAGGCTGAACGGATAATTTTACAACAATCTTAAATATTGCGAAATTAATTTAACATAAACATTGTTTTTCATTGTGTTAAATGCAAGGAGAGATAACAATCTCATTCTATATCCTAATTAATACACTGACATTCTATTAATGTTATTCTGTAATTAAAGTTTATGGTTTATCTTGTTAATTAGGAAAGTATATCATTTTGACGACCCCATTATTCCTGATCGTTAGATATTACAAACTGTCATTAATAATACATGCTCATAACTGCAAATGCAGTTTCTATTATAGCTTATAATGTTAAAGGTTTATGGTTATAGAGCCAAATATGCCATTTGATTGTTACATGTTACGTGCATGTTAGGCATTAATAAGTAATGAATAATGTAGGTCAGCATCATTATTGATTCTCTGTTTTAGGAACAATTTGAAAATAATGAGGAGTATCAACCTTCCATGTAATTGTAGAGTGAAGTCTCATTTTCTCTATTCAGTGTCTTTTGACAAGTAATTAGCAGCCTGCGCAATTTTCGTGCAATCAACACTTGGTCAAATGAAAGCTTGCGTACTAATTATTCTCGTAATGATTCAACATTCCTGTTTACATTCATCATTTTGTCCTCTTATTTCGTGATATTATAATTGTCAATTATCACTAGCGAAACATATTTGTTGTTTGTTACTTGATAGAATACAGAAGATAATTGAACTCTCCTCTCTAAGAGGAATTATATTATTAATAATTGAATTAGCAAACGGAACATTTTTATCAGTGATAAGGGTATCGAAACTGTTGTCTTCATCTTTGTCGATGATTATAAAAGATAAGAATATGAAAACAGAATGTATTTTATGTATTAATATGACTACGTTCGAAAAGTGCGTCCCGCTATTTAGGATACTTTTTTCAACCCATTTCTTCTTTGTAGCATATCTAATACGACAATACGAACACACAATCTTACCCTTTTCAAGTCAATATTTTATCTAGATTTCATTTGAGAATTCCAAACCATACAAGCCTTATATTGTAATAGACGTCACATCCCAAAATGCTCTCAAACAGTGAAAATAGGGTGTTTAAATAAAATTAATATATAGGTAGTGTGTCAAATTCAATATATATTTTCATTTTCAATAATTTGAAGCAAAAACCATTAAATTTGTACTAAAATTGATGGATTTTTAACAAAAGTGTGGAGTTTTTAAGGTAAAAAGCTGAATAATTTAGAACCCGGTTTCAAAGGATGAAGTTTCCCGTGGCAAATCTTACTTTTATTTACCATTAGGCTGATGGTGTGAAAGATTTCTATCTACACGCTCCACTAAAAAATTATCTATTATTCTGTGGTTGCGGCCTACTGGAATTTCCCTAACTTCATCTTTTGTCAATGGGGTAACTTTGCTGCTTATCATGTTTATTTGGGCACGTGCTCTGCCCCCATATCGCTTATGAGCTGCATACATTCCAGCCAAACTATTACTCGTCTCCAAGATTGCACAGACGTCACCATCGCCTGTTGATAATACAATTTGTTGTTGGGTTGGCATAGGTCCATATTCATTTACTTTTATAAGTAATCGAATTCGCGCTTCCGGAGGAAAAGTGTACCTTCGAAGTTCTAACAGCCGGTGCCTATTCACAAAGGGAGTAAGTCGTATACATTCAAGATGGCTAAGGTCATAATGAAGGCCATCAAAGAAATCAATCCTGGTAGGTGGAGTTATGAACCTAGCAGCAGGAGACCTAGTCCTGACACGGAGAGGAGCCCTGATGGGATAATCAGATGGGGCTGGCGGAAGAGACCTGGCATAGTAGTCAGTTCTGACTGGGGTACTAGAACTGTTAGGAGAAATTTTTTTGCTTGATGAAGAAGATTCGCCGCGATTCATATCAGGGAGAGGCTCACCATTCGGCAAACAGTCGAACTGCACACTTAAGTCTGGAAGAACAAGTCAAAGCATACATTTTGTAACGTTTGCATGTGTATCAGGAAATCATTGTGGAAAAATTGCGAGGCAAGTTTGAGTACATTGAGGAAAGATTGTTATATGAAACTTATTGAAACCTGGTTCCGCAATATTCAATCTACATTGTTCGCGAATGACCCTGGAAAAGTTTGATTTCAAATTTTTCTCTGCTTAATGTAAGACCTTTATACACACATGTAGCGAAATTTCTGCACGTCAGAAAGAACTGCCGGGACGTTTGTTAGAGTTCTGAATCAATCCCTGATACTTTCATAATTGTAGCATTAGACCCTCTCAAGTTTCTCCAACTGTATAAATTACACGTTTAGCGTGTAATTATTGGTGCGCAAAAAAGTTTTGAGCTTTAGATTTCATACAACTGAAAAAGCAATTTAAATTTCATCCATCTTCCCGCTAGTTTCCTGTTTTAAAACTTTCACAGTTGGCGTCCTGAAATGCTATACGGTTTGGCGTTTGGTGCACCTAACCACAAATAACAGTAGTGTTTACGATGGCGATCACAAAAGAGCATATTCGATATGCTATCCACTTCGCGTTCCATCTGAAGAAAAATGCTGCT
>NC_046660.1:47262771-47295877 GCF_010883055.1 Belonocnema kinseyi
CGGTGAGCTTTTATCGTGAAGGGATTCGCAAGTTACCTGAAAGATGGCAAAAGGTCATTAATGCAAATGGAGACTATTTTGAAAATTAATATCTTCTTGTTTTCTTTTTAATAAATGTTTAATTTTGTAAACAAAAGCTCAGAACTTTTTTGCCCACCTAATATTTTCGACTTGTGAAAAGTTTTGTACCGATACAGAATCCTTTAGGATTTAAAGGTTATCATCCCTAAGGGCCTTGCCCATATTGTTATGATTTGGAAGGTGACCAAAGATCCAATTTCTTTGGAAAAAGTGAGAAATTTCTTGCTAATTATTAAGTTGCTAAGCCTGAACAAAAAATTTGATTGAGGAAATATTATTTGGTTTCGAAAAAATGGTTTGCGTGTCAGGACTTAATGGCTTAGAAATACCCTTAATTTAACTAATGATTTGAGCATGATTCAGGAAAATGCGTATTCTTTTCCGCCCCCACTTTAACTCAGTGTACTTTCTGGTTCTAAAATTGTGAAAATGATGTTTAAATACCGAATGTTTTTCGAATTTGTTTTTTTAAACACATTATGAATTCCCCGTAATAAATTCACACTAGATTCGTGATATTTTTGGACAAACTTAAAGAGAGTTTGCAAAAGAAAAGCAATTGGAATAGACTCGGATTAGTTCAGACAAATGGTTATTTGCGAAAAGCTTAAAAAAGTTTTTGTAGGATTATGTATAGTGTATATTGTATTTTATATTCACCAATAGAATTAAGGATGACCGGCAAGATGCAGAGCAGAGTACGATCAATCCCCATTTTTCTGAATTTTCTAAATTAATGCCCTAATTAGAAATTTCTTTAACGCTGTATCTAACGAATATTCTGGTGCTTTATTGCCGTGTACATGCGGTGTATTAATCGTTATCTCATATTTTTTAGGCACAAATTTTATCCATCATAGGTAATGATAATTGCTTTTCATAAATTATTCCGAGAACAAATATTCTTTCACGTCAACGAAGGCTGATTCAGGAACAACAAAGAAATCTTTGCAAATAATACTTCGATAAAAATCTTGGTCCTAATGGAAATTTCTAGAATCGTTTAAAAGTGTTGTGCACATCTTTTTGAAGGTTTCTATTAGGGTGAAAAGTAAAAAAAAAAATTTCGGGCTCATTTAGACATAAAAAATATTATAGAATGGTTTCGTTATTGGGCTTTTATAAGAAAAAATTTATTTTTTTTTGATAACCAATTTAAATTATTTTTCTATGACATGCATATCATTCACTAGGTGTCGTAGAAAAAATAGATCGAACTTTGTTTAAAAATAGTTGTTGCAAAAAAATGGTGCTAAAAAAGAGGAAGAACTACGTAATTTGATCACGAAATTTCAGTTGTCGTTACTGATGGTAGTTCTCGAAAGAGAAATTATTACTTTTTATTAGAAAAATTTAAACCATACATGATACAGATTACATAAAATTTTGAAGATTTTAATGGATTTCAAGAGATTCTCATGCATTTTATGAGACTACAAAAAATTAAGAGAATTTTTTGACATACATTTTGCTTCTATCTGATTATAATATTCATTTATAATTTAAGTCAATGACTACGCATTAAACTATTTTAATTGTTTTATGTTTATGATGTTTTATTTCTGAGCTCATTTGTTAAATTTTGATAAATAAGAGTTAAAAAATGATTTGTTTGGAAGAAACGGGACAAGTTTAGGATATATTTAGAAATGTTGAAAAAGATTCAAATTTAATTTAATTATTGAAAAGCTTTAGAAAAAATTAAAAGGAATCACAGATTTTTGAAGACTTCGAAACAAAATTTTTGAAGATTTGCAAGGATTTAAGAGAATGTTAAGATAATACAAAGGAATTTTTCAAGATGCCTGGAAAAATTGAAAATGATTTTTTATTTAAAATAATTATTTTTAGTAGCATATGTGAAAGTTTTGAAAAAATTTTATACAAGATGTGAGCTGTTGAAGATTTAAAACGAAAAATTTAGAAGATTTTTAAGCATTTTGAACAGTTTTTCACGATTCGTTAATACCTTCAAGAAAAATTCAAACAATTGTAAAGAGAAGATTTTAAAATAAATCTTTAAAGCTGTTAAAGGATTTTGAAAGGTTTTAACAAAATAAAATTTGTTTCTTAAGTTGCATGGGGGAATTGAAAAAAATTTTTAGTATTTTGAAAAATTAAATTTACCTGAATGTTTAAAAACATAAAAAAATAAATAAAGATTGAAGAATTTATTATTTCCGCAAAATTTGAGTAAGTTCAAGAGATACTTGAAAGATTTGAAAAGAGAAAAATAGAATTAAAAACGTGGACCGATTTAAGAAAATGAATAGCAGGGTAGATTTTTGTTATAAAAACTTTTTCATGATTTCAAAAGATTTCCAAAATTGTAAAAAATAGTATGGAAGACTTCAAGGCAATTTTTTTTAGGATCTATAAAAATCCTTTAAAACATTGCAATCATTTTTTAAGATAAGATTTTCAAATAAAATTTATTCATTTTTTCCGGATTTCTAAATTTTTTAAGAGCATACAATTTTATCTTAAGATTCCTAGGAAAATTAAAACTGTTTTTTAATTTTGTGGAATAAAAAATAACATAATATTTCAAAATATTATATAATTTTTATAAATAAATAACAATTGCATTATTAGAATTTTTTAGTAGATTTTGAACAGAAAATTTAGAAGCTTTTTAAGCATTTTACTTTGTTTAAAAGGAGTAAAATAAAAATTGTATAGAATAAAAATAAATTTAATTAGATTCGGAAAATTTAACCATCTTGACCTGAAAAAACCTTGAAAATCAGGATTACGACCTGAAATTTAAAATCTTTTCATGAACCGCCAGCCTGAATTAACTTTTAACGAAAAAAAAGTTAGATTTCGTTATTGGGGTTCTTTCACTTCGTTTGCTTTTCAAAGAAAAAACAAGACAATTCGTAAAAACAAAAAAGTTTCTTGAAAACAGGAGAAAAAGAGGAATTTCTTAAAAAGAGGGTAAAGAGTAAAATAGGAGGGAAAGTTTGCAGTCTGTATTTAGATCCTTCACTTGTAAAATGAAATCGCTAATTTTCATTTGTTCAAGTATTTCAAAAAATGGTTACTCCTTTGTGCCCTTCTTGCCTGGGTCAAAAATCGTCTCGAAAACCTCCCCCCCCCTCCGTGGCAGTGTGGCGCAATTTTGAAACAGTCCCTACTCAATTTGACATCAATTTTAAAAGCCTGTTTTCTGACTGTCGTTTTTCTGTGTGTTTTCAGATGTGATGAATCCGCCGATAAGGGATATCATTGCTGAGGCTGGAAAAAATGTGACTCTCGAATGTCCCAGTGTGTCGGAACATTCCCTCGTATCAATGCTGGAATGGCGCGCGAATAGTGTGTTAATTGTGGAATACAGCAGCAGCAGTACCACGGTCTCAAATCATCGTGATCGGGTATCTTTTTTTCCAAATAACTTCACTCTACTCTTCCATCCCGTCACGTCGGCTGACAGCGGGGACTATCAGTGTGTCGTCAATAACCGGAAAACACCGGAAGCTATATTGAGGCTGATCGTACAAGGTAAAAATCAAGCGTATAATTTTTATTTCTCTTTCCTGCGATTGGTACTATTTAATCTAATAACAATTAGGATTCGCGAGCTATTCGTACAAGTTTTTTTTTATTTAAGGAGGGTTCTGATTATAGATTCCGTTACCGACACAGTTATGACCCTCGAGGCCATTCCACAGCTCGAGTGGTTCGTGTCCGTACTAAGTTTCTGGAATGTTCTCGAAGGTTACGGATGCTGCCATGATGATATTGCAAAAACACTTTCAAGGTTATATCTTAATTTGTCCTTGCATTTTCTAGCGCGTCATATAGGTATGAGAAGAACAAGGATTATTTATTGCTTTCGACGAGATAAAACATTTAATTATAAAATTCCTTCTTTTATTTATATAATGTCCTAAAGATGTAGGTGCAAAAGTGTTATTTGATATGGAGGATTATTTATGACCTTCTGTTTTGTCTATAACTTTGATTTACCACTTCATTACAGATAATACATTCAATTAAAAATTCCTGTTTTCATTTAATGTGCAAATTACTTAAGAGACACATTCTTCTGCAGTCTAGAACCTTCCACATCTTAAAGACAACGAGGGAGAATTATTATTAGATATCGCAAAACCAACCTAACCAACATCCAGAACATTTAATAAATTTTGCACGGACAGGAACCACATGAATAATGGAACGACTTTGGTGTCGGTGTGCATGTCGGTAACGGAATCTATAGTAAGAAATCTCCTTCCTTATCTACTGGTACGCCAAAATATGTCTGAAATAGTGAATTATTTCATCTTAATTAATTAGTTAACTTGAGAATGTTGCTTTAAGAGCAAGGGTTCCGAGATCTTAGTTCTTGCGCCAAAATTAGATTAAGATCAAGGAGCAGTTCCGTGAATTAAATTCTTAAAATTTCTCTTTGTGTACAAAATACAGAAACAAATTCAATCAGGTGTCCTAAGTCCTTTCTTTAAAAACAGCTTAAATTAAAATATTAAATACTAAACTAAAGAAATCAAAGCGTTAAAAGAATTATAATTCTTCTGAATTTAAAGTATTTAGCATAAAACTTAAATCATTGTTCCTTCATCAATTTTTCAGCTTGGCCCTGAAAGTCGGGCTATACAATTTAAAAAAAATATTTTTAGGGATTCTAAAGGATTTAAACAGATTAGTAGGATTTTAAACATTTAAAAATAATGTCAAATATTTTGGTTATAACCCGGCTTTAAAGAATTTCCTCGAATTTGAAAGATTTGGAAGGATTTCATAGATGCCATAAGATTTTAGATTATTGAAGAAGATTCCAACCGTTTTTTTTTAATTTCTAAGGTTAACGAATCTTCCCAAGACCTTTCAAAAATCTGATCAGATTTTCGAAAAATTCAATAATTTTTAGAAATTTTAAAATTCACAAAAATTAAAAGATTTAGTAAGCTTTTAAACATTTTAAGATAATTTCAAATATTTCGGATCTTCGAAAGATTTGGAAGGATTTCATGATTTATAAAAATTCCGGATCTTAAAAAATGATTCCAGGAGATTTTAGAGAATTTATTTTAAAAGATTTTAAGGAATTTTGAAGATGTCAGGAAAGTTTCAAGGAATTTTCAAGGATTTGAAAAATTTATAAAATTTCCAGGACTTTCTAATAGATTAAAAAAATTTGAAGGGAACTCAAAGGATTTAAAAGATTTTAGGGTATTATAAAAGACTCTAACCAATTACCAGCAGCTTTAAAATATTTTAAGTTAATGTAAAAGACTTCACAAGATTTAAAAAAATTCTAGGGTATTTCCGATCATTCTCATAAATTCTCAAAAAATTAAAAAGATTGCAGGAATTTCTAAGAATATTCATGATTTCAAGGAATTCAAAAATATTTTTTCTGCAGTTTTAAAGTATTTTTCAGAATTCCGAAAGATTTTAAAGGATTTTATGCGAACTATACGGTTTTATGACATTTAAAAAGATTTCAAGAGATTTTCAAAAAGATTTCATTTAATTTTCGAAGATTTCAATAATTCTTAGGGAATTTAAAGCCCTGTAAGTATTTCAACAAATTTTTCAGGATATTATAAATGATGAATTTTAATGTATTTTCACGGCTTCTTCAGGATTGTAAAGATTTAAAGTGATTTTATATTATCGAAAGTCGGTAAACACAATGGTATTCACACAAATTTGACCGAAAATTGATCTTTTTGATTAATCAATTAAAAAATTAAAGCAAAAAAAACACGATTCTTTAGTTGAAATAAAAAATGTTTAACAAAAAAACGATTTTTTGAGAATGTAGTTCAAAATTTGATTTCTTACCAAACAAGACGAATTTTCAACAAAATACATAAATTTTTTACTAAATGATTTCAACAAGGGATATGATGTAAGTGCAAATTTTATTAGATTAATTTTTAGTTCATATTAAAAAAAAGAAAATTTTATATTTTGATCAGTGAGAATAAATTTGAAATGAAAGAATTAATTATTTACAAAATAGTTTAATTTTTTACCGAACAGTGTAATTTTATACCAAATTGTGGAATTTTCAAGCTAAATATACGAGATTTTTATAAAGCACTGTAATTTAAAATCAACCAGTCTAAATTTTTTGTACAAAAATTTTATTTTCTATAAAAAAAACGAGTCTTACAACAAATGGATATTCTACCAAGTTTTTAAATTTTTCAGCCGAGAATATGGATTTTTTCAAAAATGTTTAATTTTCAACTGGAAAATGGAATTTTTAACAAAAAATTTTATTTTCAACCGAATAGAATTAATATTCAATCAGAGTGTTGGATTTTCGACCCAAAAAGATTAAATTTCTACAGAAAGAGATGAATTTTTAAAACAAAAAATTTAGTTTCAAGATGTATGCAATTTGTTGAAAAATCGTGTTTTTGGTAGAAAATTAATCTTCTGTGCTCGAAATAAAACTTTTGTGTAGAAAATTCGTTTTTCTTTTTTGTGTGAAAACAATTTTGTTCTTTTTGAGAATTAAGCAATTTTGTTAGAAAAGTTCTTTTTGGTTCGATTCAAATTTTTTTGATTTAATACTAATAATATTTTACGAGAAGTCTTTACTACTAAACATTATCTTTGATATAATTTGGAGTAGATTAGAAAGAAAAACGATTTTTTTCCGTGTATAAATGGACAAATTATGTATTTGTTTAATAAATAAACATATAGTATTGAATGATAATTATTCATAATTAAACACAACCAGTTTTATAATTTGAAGGCGTTCAATATGAAATACGATTACCTTTTGCCCATAAATTGCCAAAAATGCATTTGTTCATTAGATTTGTTTTGTAAAATAAACAAATAATTTCGGATGATAGGTCTGCATCACTAAAACTCATAACTCATATAATTTAAAGGCGCTTAGAAAGAAAAACGGTTATTTTCTCTCTATAAATGGTCAAGCCATTCATTTGTTTCTAAAATTTGTTCATAAAATAAACAAATAATATCGATAGACAATTCTTGGTCTTTACACAAGATCACTTATGTAATTTGAAGACGATTAGAGAGAAAAACGATCAGTTTGTTTCTATAAATGACCAAACTGTGCATTTGTTTATAAAATATGTTTATTAAATAAAAAAATTATATCGAATGAGCAATTGTTATCACTAATTATTGTAAATAATATTATTTAAAGGTACTAAGCCGATTACTTGCGACCAAGAAATACCTAAACTATAGATTTCCTTATATAATTTGTTTTAAAAGTATAGTGATTAAATCAGACAACCACTTTTCATGATCGAATATGATCTTCTGGTTGAAATCAAGCAGTTTTAACTTATAAATATACTTTGCAAGAAAAATGTCCATGATTTTGATATTTTGTTAACACAATTTGTTTATCGCAATAATCAGTTAACAATTGTTGTATGCAAAAAAAGGCCTTCACACAGGTACAATATGTTTCCTATTATACTGAAGTCTGGCCTAATATTATTTTGGCGAGAGTAAAGTGCGATTCTGAGAAGATAATTTTGCAAAGTTTAACAGAAAACTGATGAATGATGACGGACAACAACGCCTACGACAAGATGACTACTGGACTTCTGAATAATCAGTGAACCTGGCTGATTAAAACAGTGATGGAATTCCACTGAGTGAACCAGTGAAATCTTAATCATTGTCAGTGACATACTTCTGGCTGTTTCATTGAGTAAGATTTAACTGGAAATCAGTGAGATTTCACTGGTACATTTCGAGAGAGTAGTGTGGTTAAGTCCGAGGCCTGTGGTTTATGTTCTTTCTGGAGTCCCCTAAAAGTCCTATACCCTTCCTACTGGATTATAGGAAACTGATGGTTCCAATTGATGCTTCAAGATCACTTTTGGTTCGAAACTGAACTGCACGAACTAAAGGAAAGATTTCAAAGAAATTACTAGTTTTGCAGGCACTTTTTGATGATTCAAGAGCGAAAAGTTCTTCTGCTTAGTCGTAAAAAAGTTTTTTACCTCTGCATCTCACCAGGATCACATTATTGAAGTTTGACGATCCGAGATATATAGACTGATAGTAACGCCTGTCTAATCTATCCGATCGCCTGCTCCTTTGCGTCTTTAGAACGAAAGTTTTAACGGAAGCGCCACCTTCTGCGGTAGTAAATAGTTTTAAGACAATCAGACTTTGATCATTACCGTAAAAAGTCTTAAGGGATGAAGTCATTGAATCTTCAGAACAAACATCATTGCTTTTGCATCATGAACTCTATTGCGATCGTCTTCCACTGTTTTATGATGTCTTAAATAAGCGGCTAATCAAATTAGGTTATTGCGAAACAAAATACTGCTGAGAAGTACCATGGGTGGAATCAATTTTGGATGGATTTATTTTTTATCACTTTAGGATCCCTAGCTTTGTTTAAATCAGGGCTAGCACACAGTCCCCTTTGTCACTTTTTAAAATAAAAAGCTACTATAGTCATTTCAGTCACTTTATTAAAGGAAAAGGCCAGTTCCTTAAATCACTTAATAAATTATAGGTCATTCTCAAGACCCCCACCCCAACCACTTCTAACAAAAAGTAACCAATTAACTATAACCCCTCACCCTTCCCCTATCACTGTACGCAATTTATGTTTCCGAAAATAATAAGATATCAGACTTAAAACAAAAATTAACTTTACAGGATAAACTTTAAGCAAATATCAGTTAAACTTTCTTTCTTTTTTTCATGACAAAACATGTGTATTGAAAAACGTGAAGTTGTCTGAATAAAGCTTTATTTCTCTGAAAAATTTCCTGCAACAAATTTTATCATTACTTTATTCTGTGTTCATTTCCAAAGTTTTCTGATTTTCCGTTGACCAATTTTTCAATTTATCTTATTGTTAACATTCAAACACTAGCATTTTATACTTCTAATTGTTTAACAAAGGATCTTTTATAAATGGAATAAAACAATCTTTCAGGCACAAATTAATTTTTGTTTATTTCTTCATTCAAAAAAATGTACTTTTTTACCATTAGAGATAAAATTTTTAACGGAACACTTGAATTTCTAACAAAAATAGTTGTATTTTTAAAACTAAAAAGATAATTCCAAAAAAATTGAAATCTTTGATTTTTTAATCAAAAAAGATTAATTTTAATTTAAAAAAATTCATTTAAAAACGAAAAAGACGAATTTAAAAAAAAGAGATTTTTCGGTAATGAAAGAAAAAGAAGTTCATCTAAATTATTGAACATTTAAGCCAAAAGACGAATGAAATTTTTTTCTGAAGCAGTTAAATTTTTAATTAAAAAACATCAGTTTTCCAACAAAATAGGTAAACTTCAAATTAAAGAGATGAATTTTCAACTAAAAATATTAATCCTGAAAAAATTATTTCTTAACAAATTGGTTTTACCACAAATTTTCAAACGAAATATTTAAATTCTCATTCAATATAGATTAATATTTCAATCAAGAAGAGGAAATTTTAACGATGGGTTTAAATTTTCAACCAAAAAAAGCATTACTCAATTAATAAAGAAAAAAATGTCATCCAAAATAATGAAATTTCAAGCCAAAAAGACGAATTTTCTACAGAAAGTTGAATTTGCAACTCAAAAATATGAATAGTTAAATTTCAACAAAAAAAGTTGTTAAGAAACTAAAATAATGAATTTTCACACAAAAAAATCAATCCTTAACAAAATAGTACATTTCTCAATTCAATAAAAAGAATGATCAACAAAAAATGTAATAAATAATATTTAAAACGAGAAATATTTTTATTTTAATTATCATAATATGAGTTTTCAAAAAGAAGTAAAAAAGTATTTAAATTTTCATCCTATAAATATTTCAGTTTCACTTTTCAATATCATAATATGAGTTTTAAATAAAAAGTATATTTTTTAAGAAGATAATTGAGTTTTCAACCCAAACGGGCTTATCTAAGAGATATTCAATTTCCACAAAAATATGTAGATGCATTTTCAAATAAAAAGACATATTTTCAACAAAGTATTTGAATTTCCATCCAAAAAATATTTCAGCTGACCTTTCAATACGAAAAATGAGTTTTAAACAAGACGTAAATTTTCTATGAAATAGTTAAGTTTCCAAAGAAAAGTTTGATTTTCAACCCAAAGGGATGACTTTTTAACAAGAGCTTGAAATTTTCAGCCAAGCAGTTGCATTTTTATCTAGAAAGATGCAATTGGTACAAAAAAGATAATATTTAAATGGAAAACACACATTTTTAACAACGATAAAAATATTTGAATTTTAATGCAAAAAAATTTCATTTTGACTTTTCAAAATTATAATAAGAGTTTTAAATATGAAGTAAATTTCTTATGAAGATACTTGAGTTTTTAATCCAAAAAGATGCATATTCAACAGAACAGTTGAATTTTGACCCTAAAAAGATTTCCGTTTATTATTCAGCACCAACACATAAATTTTCAACCAAAAAATTGAATTTTTGAGCTGAATTATGAGAAACCAATACGAAGATCCTATTATTTTAGGTTAAAAGTTAATTCTCTTGGTTGTAAAGTCTCCTATTATATTTTTGTTATAGAAATAATTTTTTAATGACAAATATTATTATTTGCTTCATAATTTGATTATTTTCTCGAAAATTTATTATTTTTTTAAAACTCATATTTTTTATTTCAGACATTTTTATTGAGAATTTGTCTTTTTAGAAAGAAAATTCATCTTTTTTAGTAGAAAAGTCATCTTTCTTGGTTGAAAATTAAGTTTTTTGTTGAAAGTTTAACTACCTCCAAACAAATTCGCCCTTTGGCTTAAAAATTCAACTGCTTGGTCAAAAATGCAACTGTTTTTGGTTCAAGTTTAATTTTGTTTTGGAATTTCTATCATTTCCCTAGAAAATAATCTCTTTGCTTAAAAATTCAACTTCTTTGTTACAAATTCGTTCCTGTTGTTAAAGTAAAACTATTTCATTTGCTTTGTTAATATATTTTTTAGAATCCAGCTATTCCTTAATTCATCATTCTTGGCTGAAAAGTTACTTTTTATTGAAATTTTATTCTTTCAGGATTAAAAGTTAACATTTCTAAAAAAAATTGGACATTTTAAATTTTCGGTAGAAAATTAACTGTTTTCTTGAATATTCATCTCTTGGCTGGTAGCAGCTTTATATTTTCGGTAATAATGATGTATTTTTGGTTAAATATGTTAATTTTCAATTAAAAATTAATCATATTTTTAGTTAAGGATTAAACTATTTTGTTACAAATTAATATTTTTGATCATCATGGTTAAAAATTAATCTCTCTTAAATGAAAACTGAACTATATTGTTGAAAATTATTTTTTTTTCCTTTTTTGAAAATTAGTTTTTTAAACTAAAAATTTATCTCTATGGTAGAAAATGAAACTATTTTGTTATAACGTTTTGGTTTGAAAATTAATTTTTTAACTAGAAACTCAACTATTTCATTTTTGATTGAAGGTTGTTTTTAAAGTAGAAACTTCAACTGTCTATTTAAAATTCACGTATTATGTTTAAAATCGTCTTTCTCGAACGAAAATTAATCTTTTCGGTTAAAAGTTCTCATTCTTGATTGCAAATTCTATTGTTTTTTTTTTGTCTTTTTGGTAGGCTATTTATGTTTTTGGTTAAAAATGAAAGCTTCTGATTAAAATTTGTTTCTTTCGGTAGAAATTTAGTCTTTTTTGTTAAAAAATGTAACTACTTGGTTAAAAATTAATAATCTGGTTTGTTCCAGGATGAAAATAATTTGTTAAATATTCGACTTTTCGGTTTAAGTATTACCTATTACATTTTTCGTCGAGATTTGAACTTCTTCGGCAAAAATTAAACTTATTAGCTGACAGTTGAAACGTATTGTTGAAATATAATTCTTTTTATTAAAGATTCATCATTTCAGTTAAAAAATTTTTTTTCAGTTAAAAATTAAACTATTTTTTTAAAACTGCAACATTCCTATTAAATATTACAACGCTTTTTTGTGTAAACAATAGTATCTAGAAGTCAATAGATTTCGTCTCGAGGACGAGAAAAAATACACTATATGCTTAACTGTTGTATTCCCAATATTAACCAATTTTTCCTGAGATAGAGAAGGTAAATAATATATTCTTAAAATTTATAAATGGTTAGTACTGGGTCTTAACGCCATTCCAAGCATCTCGAAGATGCTAAAAAATATTTGAGATTCTGTGCTGTGGTACTCATAATATCAGCAAAGTTATTCTCGTATAAAAAGAGTAAAAATTTTTTTTTAACTTTATTAATCGGTAGTGGTACGTCATCAAAGTTTATGAAAGGTTCTTCAATAAGTTCATCGACGCGTCTCGAAGCCGCGAACAATAACACTGTGTACAGTACTGTTCTATTGTCAATATTAATAAAGTTATCCTTATTCAAAAAAAGATAAAAAGTATATTTTTCCATTTGTAAGTTAGTATTGCTAATTCATAAAATAGGAAGGTCTGTCAAAAGGTTATTCAAATCATTTCGAACGTGCTAACACAAATATTAGATAAAGTACTGTGCTATTCCTTGTATTGGAAATTTTATTCTCGTAATAAAAAAAACTTGTGTTAGCAGAACAAACAATTTTTCAACTTTATTAATCGGTACTGGTAGTTCATGAGAGGTTCAACAATAGGTCTATTCATTACAAACTTTCCTCTATGAATTGAAGAATCATTTATAAAAAGAATGGACTTTGTTATCCAGGTTGTTGAAATCAAAGTAAGTATTCAATCCCCATTCAGCTGTGAAAGTGCTAGACTGGAAAATAAATTCTGTAAGGGAAAGTAAATATTTTGTGGAAATATCGTTTGCACTCAGGAAACGTAAATATTTATTTCGCTACATTCGCGTTTCGATATAAGTTTCAATGTAAACTTTGATTCAGATTCGTAAAGTTAGCTTTAGGAATATTTTACCTAATTGTTAAGGGAAAAATCGCTAAATTATTCTATACAATACAGACTCTCAGCCCATTTCCCTGTTCCCTTCATTTCCTCTATTTGAAAGAATTTCTCTTTTTCCCCGTTTGATTGCAAATTTAAATATTTTTTTTTGAAAATTTAACTATTTTCTTAAAAAGTTATCTTTTTCGAAGAAAATGAAAGTTTTTTATAGAAAATTCATCTGCTTAGATTAAAAATTGATCTTTTTCGTAGATAAGATGTCCTTCTTGGTTTGAAATTACCTTTTTTGTTGATAATTTAACTTTTAGTGTAAAAATCCGACAGTCTTCTAGAAAATGTAATAGTTGATATTTCAGCCAAAACAGATTTCAATTTTTAATAAAAACAGTTGAAGTCAACCAAAAACATGAATTTTCAATAAAACGGTTGAATTTTTAACTAAAAATGATATTCTTAACAAAACTGATTAATTTTCAACACAGTATATTAATTTTGAACCAAATAATTGAATGTTTCAGCCAAAGACATATATTTTTCACCAAGAAGATTAATTTTCTTCTGAAAAATTAGAATTTTCAAGTGTATAGTTGATTTTTGAACTAAAATAATATTAATTTAAAAAAATATATTTAACTCTTGGTTAAAAATCCTGATTAAAAAATAATTAAATTATTTTAACTTTTGATGAAGCAGTTAAATTTTTGACCAAAAAGATTAATTTTCTACCAAAAAAGACCAATTTTTAACGAAATAGTTGATTTTTCAAATTGTTGCATTTTCAAAGAAGAATCTCCATAATTTATTTAAAAAAATGAAATTGCAACACATCAAATGAATTTTTATCTACAAAAGATGAATTATTGCTTAAAAATAGTTAAATTTTCAGTTGAAAAACTTAATTTTTAACAAAATAAAAAAATGAATTTGAACAAAACAGTTTCATTTCAATCAAAAAATTTTGAATTAAAAGCAAGAATCTTCAACCAAAAAACAGATTTTTTAACGAAGTAGTTTAAATGTCAAACAAGTAATTAAATTTCAATCGAACTTTTTTTTACAAACTATCAAACAGTTATATTTTAATTTAAAAAATTAATTATCAACCAAAATCATGAATTTTCAACGAGAAAGATTAATTTTCTACCCAAAAAGACAAATAGTCAACAAAATACATTAATATCCAACTTCAAAAGATACATTTTTATTCAAAAATGGAATATAGTTAAATTTTCAGTTGAAAAGAAATTTCAAGACAAATAAAATTAATTTTTAAGAAAATAGTTCAATCGTCAACTAAACCATTTGTAACTAAAATCAAGAATCTTGAATTAGACAACCCAATTTTTGTCAAAATAGTCATGGTTAAGCCATAACCTCAAAAAATGACGAAAAATCATGCACTGAGGCAAATAAATTTCAAAATAATGCCAGTGATGCAAATTTTCACTTCAAAAACATGTCGACAACTGTAAAGGATCAATCCTTGCCTGATATCAACTTATTTAACCTAACTTTACCCAACAGAACCTGACCTTACCTAACCTGAATTAACAGAAATTTATTGAACTACACGTAAAGCTCTGGAAGCATATTTTCCCAGTATCAAATGTGTGCTACATCAAATCGGTCAACTCGAGCCTAACCTAGAAATAAATCTAACCAAGCTTAACCTAACCTAACCTCACGAAACACAATTAAACTGATTGTGTTGTCCCGTTGTGTTTGCGGTACCGTTTCATTCAGCTTCGGCTTAACCTGCATAGAGGTTTAACCTATCCTAACCTAACAAAACCTGACCTAACCTAACCGATTACGCTGGCAACCCTGTTCTTGCGTACTTTCTTGCGATAAAAAGCAAGATAAAATGTAAACACGAAAGATAGTATAAATATAATATCCCTTAAGTCTAAGAAAAGCAGATAACAAAAAAATTTTAATAGAACTCTTATTCATTTGCATGTTTAAGTTACAGCTCTACATTTTAATTAATACAAACATTGTCAGGTTAATTGAAATGGGGTCAATTCTACTTCTAGTTCTAAGTTTCTTCAAATGAGTAATCTGCGTCTAAATTTTTAACCACCTGTAGTACAATGAAATGAAGTGTATTGTGTTACAAGGGGAACACTTAAGTTAAGTTGTGTTTCGTTATGCAAAATTTCGTTAGGTTCTGTTAAGTTAGATTCATTTGTAGGTTAAGATCGAGTTAACCTATTAAATATAGCATACATTTAAGACTGAGAACCGTACGCTTACATAGCTACACGTGTGGTTGAATTTCATTCGGCCGGGTTAAGTTAGGTCCGGTTTTGTAAAGTTAGGATAGGTTAAACCTTTATGTAGGTTAAGCCAAAGCTGAATGAAACGGTACCGCGAACACAACGGGACAACACAATGAGTTTAATTGTGTTACGTGAAGTTAGGTTAGGTCAGGTTCTTTTAGGTTAGGATAGGTTTGACATCTTTGCAGGTTAAGCCCAAGTTGATTCAAACGGTACCGGAAACACAACGGGACAATACAATCAGTTTAATTGTGTTTCGTGAGGTTAGGTTAGGTTAGGCTAGGTTAGATTTATTTCTAGGTTAGGCTCGAGTTGACCGATTTGATGTAGCACACATTTGCTACTGGGAAAATATGCTTCCAGAGCTTTACGTGTAGTTCAATAAATTTCTGTTAATTCAGGTTAGGTGAGGTCAGGTTCTGTTGGGTAAAGATATGTTAAATAAGTTGATATCAGGCAAGGGTTGATCCTTCACAGCTGTCGACATGTTTTTGAAGTGAAAATTTGCATCACTGGCATTATTTTGAAAAATTATTTGCCTCAGTGCATGATTTTTCGTCATTTTTTGAGGTTATGGCTCAACTATTACGTGATGGGTGATTTTTGATACCGAATTTGAATTCAGCGCCCCAAAATCCATAGGAATACGTGTGTCTTGTTACCAGATCCGCACACTTTTTTTTTTGTGTGGCTGTGTAATCAAACTTCACTGGACGTTCTTATTGATAATCCTTGAAATCAATCCGATCGCATTCAAAATATGCACGGTGGTGGAGACACTGCTCGATAACGGATTAGTGCAATCGTTTTTCTTAAGAACCCTCTTAATGAGAAGTCCGACTGTATGTCGACTTGAAATCTTGGGTTTCATATTGAATTTAATATGTTACCTGCAATAATTTTATTAAACAAATATCTTTCCCTATTATCTCCATGTCTTTATTGAAAAGAAACCTATTTCTTCTATTTTGAGATACTGTCGGGCTGAGAAGTCTGTATACAGTTACCGATCATTTTACATAAGAAATATAAACATGGCTTGGTGCGCACTTGAAGCCTCCCTTCATACAGACATTATTTTACTTTTTTCATCATTTGATTTAACGAGAATACGTTCCGACGCAATCCGTCTCGTTCTTTGAAAGAGGAAGCGCCATGCTTTTGAAGTCCGATCATTATATTCCATATAGAAACATAGGCATTTGTAAAGATAGGTCGATGTGGGACTCTATGAAATTATGAAGGCACGGATAAGATTTTACTTGTCGATTGAGCAAAGAAAGGGGAACAAGGACTAACGAGGGGAATCTTTTTCGGAATGGTCACGCTTTGATTCATTCACCGAAGCCACAGTTCGTGTTCAGGGAACTAGTTTACTACGAAAGTTTTCAAGTTTATTCAAGCTCCGTGGCGAACATGAAAAGAGGGTTACCTCTTCTCTCCCGTAACTACCCCATTACGTTACTCGCGTCGCGTCGACCTTCTAGCATTTTATTTTAAAACTAAGTTACCCAGTATGTTTGCTTTAAGCATTTGTACCTGATTTAAATTCGCCTCGGGCTCTCCGTCAACTCTCCGCACACATATAGACTTTTGAATCTTTACATCGCGTTTCAATTCTGTCCTGCGAGCACCTTCGAGTCAAGTTCTTCGCGTGCTTCTTGAAAAACTGGAGAGCAATCACGGACACTTAATCGCGTTGGAAAACTTGGGGAAATTTGCATAATTCGACCCGGGTTGCCCGTTGTTTAAATTTAAAGTGACTCGCTCAGCCCGTCGAGGAACTTGATCGATTCACAAGAGCTTCGGCTTTTAAAATCTCCTCATAATGACATGTTGTATTCGAAAATTTTGTTAATTGTGAAATATTCACTGCTGAGAATATAACTTTATCATTGAAAATATTGTATAATGACAATTTCATGCTCGCAGCATGCGCAGGGTGGTGGCCGATAGACTGGGAAACCGTGAAAACCAAGAAATGACAGCGAATTTATTTTTTCAGCGAGAATTTGACAAATTATTACAAAAAAATTGGTTAAATTTTGATTTTGAGTGTTTTAAAAATAATTATTTGAATTTTTATACGTTTAAATTACGATATTATTCACTGGGTGGCGGCGACTTGAACAGTGATTTTTACTCTGCCTACATTCGCAGATTTTTCAGATTATCTCAATTTAATCTAATCAACTAATAATTTGTTAACTAATTTTCATTTATTTTTTCATTTATTTTGAAATTAAACTATTTGTTTAAAAATTTATTTACTTTGCCCAAAATTCCCCTTTTTTGTAGCAAATTAATCTTTGTGATTGAAAAATCATTTATTTTGTTCCAAATTGACTTTTTTTAGAAAATTATCTTTGTCTTTGCAAGTTTATCTTCTTGAATGTAAATTGTTCTTTCTGGTTAAAATGGAAGTATTAGAGTTAAATATTTATCATTTTGGTTGAAAATTAATCTTTTAGGTTGAATTTAAAATTACAGTAAACCCTTCAATGGGTCTCCCTTCTATAGCCCTTCCGAGAAAGGACGCCGCGCCGCAGGTAGGTGTAAATGCGTAGCGAGCTATAATAAGTTAGTTCCCACCCACCATCAGCCCGAAAATCGGCGCTATAGAAAAGTTTCACTGTACTTGGTTGAAAGTCGATCTCTTTAGTTTAAAATTCGTCACTTTAATGAAAATTCATTGCCTTAGTGGAAATGTTTGATATTTGATTGAAAACTTGTTTCTTCTTTGGGTGAAAACGAATTTTTGGACAAAAATTTAATTATTGTGTTGAAAACTTATTTATTTATTGACTAAAAATGTCTTTCTTCTAACTGAAAATTTCACTATTATTTCAGTGGAATAATCCATAATTGTAGTTGAAATTCATCTCTTTTGTTAAACATTTATTTTTTGACAGAAAATTTAATTATTGAATTTTTTGATGAGAAATTATAGTTTTTATTGAAAATAATTATTAATGGTCAAAAATTTAGTTATGCTAGTTAAAATTAAGAATTCCAGTTAAAAATGTATCCTTCTCATAGTCATAGTTATCGTTATAGTTGAAGATTTATATCTTTGGCTAAACATTAATTTTTCAAATTAGAAATTCGATTGCTTAAGTTTTAGTTGACAATTTATCTTTTTAGTGAAAATGAATTTTTTTGTTTGAAAATTCAACTATTCCAGTTGAAGGTTCATTGTTTTAGTTGCAACTGCCTATGTTGGTTTAAAATTAATTTTTTACACTAAAAATTTTACCATCCCATTTTCGTTGAACAATTTTTTTTTAGTTAGAAATTCAACTATTTGGTTGAAAAATTTTCTTCTTCAATTAAATATTCAAAAAATGCCAGTTGTTGATAGAAAATTAATCTTTTTATTTCAAAATTAATCTTCTTGTTTAAAAATTCCTCTTTTTGATTTATAATTCAACTATTTCACTTGAAGATTCATAATTTTATTTAAAAATTTATCATTTCGGTTGAAAATTATAATATTTTTTAAATCTGTTTTATATGTTGTTGAAAATTAATTTTTTCAACGGAAAATTTAACTATTCCATTTTTAGTTGAAAATTGATTTTTTCTAGTTCAAAATTCAACAATTTAGGAAACAAAATTTTCTTCTTGAATTGAAAATTCAACTATTTTGTTGAAAATTCTCGTATTTTGTTATACTTTTCTTTAAATGTTGATATTCTTTAAAAATTCTTCTTTGCGGATAAAAATTAAAGTATTTCAGTTAAATATTTATTATTTTATTTGAAAATTCATCTCTTAGGTTGGAAATAAAAATAATTTGGTTGAAAGTTAAGCTCTTTTGTTAAAAATTAATTTTTTTGGTTAAGGATTCATTGTTTTGATTAAAAATTCATTTTTTTTGGTTGAAACATGAGCTGTTTGATTAAGCATTTCCAGGTGAATATTCCATAATTTTAGTTGAAAATTCATCTTTTTGGTTGATTATTCATTTTTGAGCAAAAATGTTATTTTTCAATTTTTTGTTAAAAAATTATATTTTGTAGTTGAAAATTCATCCTTCTTGTAGAAATTAATCTGCTTGGTTGAAAATCCGTTTCCTGGTGGCTGAAAATTAATTTTTAACTGAAAGTTTATCTATTTCATTTTTTGTAAAAAATGTATTATATTTAGTGGAAAATTTAAGTTTTTGTTTGAATTAAAATTAATGTTTGCGTTTTGCAGAAAATATGAATATGTTACTTTTAGTTAACCAGGTAAGTTTTTAATGATTATTTCTAAATTTACAAAACAGTGTAAAATTTTTATAATTATCTAGAATTTAAAAAGAAAGTCTAGGAAAAATTCGAGTAAGTATGAAAAAGTATTTTGAAGTTTTGGAAAGAGTCAAAAATAATTTCAAACTTTAAGAAGCTTAAAAAAATTGTGTAGAAAAATCTAGATTTTTGAAGATTTCGAACAACAAATTTATAAGAATTTACAAGATTTTGGAAGGTTTCAAAACAATAAACAATTTTTTCAATATTCCTGATTATATTAAAAATTATTTTTTAATTTTGAAGATGAAACTTAAAATACTGTTTAAATATTTTAAGCCTTTCCAAAAATTTTCACAATTGTCGAAAAAAATCTAAAAGATTTCAGGGCATTTTTTTTATTTGGCAGGATTTAAAAAAATTCTTAGAAACCTTTGAATCAGTGTTGAAGATATTATTAGGAAGTCTTGAAAAAACTTGAAATATAATTTAAATAATAATAAATAATATATTTTTTTAAAAACAATTTTTTGCAATGAAATTTTAAAACTTTTAAAGGATTTTAAAATGTTTCATGATAATTAAAAAAGGTTTGTAAGATTCCTGAAAAAACTTGTAGTGATATTTATTTTAAAAAAAATTAATTTTTAAATTTCGAAATAAAATTTGAAAGCGTTTTATCAATTTGGAAAGGCTTCAAGAAGATAAAAGAACATTTCTTCTGATTCGTGTAGAAATTTTAGATATTCTTTTTTTTAAATGAATTTTTAAAGAAAATTAAACAAATTTCAATATATTTTTAAAGATATCTAAAAATTTCCAACAGAAATTTGGAAGATTTTATGTAATTCTTTTAATATTGTAATATTTTTCATAATTTTAGGATTAATTCAAGTTGGATTAAAAGATATTTAGGAATTTTAGAAGTTTCGAAAGATTTTTGAATGTTTACAAAATATTTTTTTATTTCTTTCAAACTAACCATTTCTTCCAAACTACTTGTTTTAAGTTCATATTTAGAAGAAGATTGATATATTTTAAGAGAATTAAAATAATATACAGGATTCTGATTATTTAGGTTTTGGAATGGAATTGAATGGAAGCTTCTAATGTGTCCCCTAAGGGTTTAAATTTTTTTGCACTATTGTCAAACGAATTATTTAACAAATGAAAACTACCCATTGTGCAAGGTTTTGATTTGATCTTCTACCTTAATTTGACAAATAATCATTTGGTGTGTGTGTGGGGGGACAAATATTATATTATAAATATGTCTAGAATTTTTTCAAACCAAAATTGTATAAGTTTAGGGCATGTGAGATTTAGAAAATTGTCGGTTTTACCAGTTTTAGGTTCCCCGGCTTTTTTCCTAGGATAGGAAATATTTTGTCTTCGAAATCTGGGAAATGATAGCGAACATGCTAACGGACGTCCCCGCACATTTTTTTTGTGTTTTTTTTTCAAAAAAATTTGGATATTGCTAACCACGCTTGTGTATGTTTCGAGGTTATGTGTGCTACAATTCTCCCGAGTGTTACTTCAAACTACACACTATTTTTGGCCGAAAACTTTGAACTTACAAATAAACATATTAACTAATCTCCCGGAACTAAACTTGTTTGTAGGCAATCAAAAAAGTTTATTTCATAAATAAGTTGCAAATTATTGGAAAGGCAGAGATGAATAACGACGCAACCTCAAAATAACGCACATGCATGAATTTTTTATTTAGCACAATATTTTTTTTTTGTTATTATCCTTCAAAAAAGAGTCCGGGGACGTCAGTTATGATATTTTATAGCATCTCCGAATTCAGTTTTTAAAAATTTTCATTTTTCTGGAAAAAAATTCGGGGGAACTGTACCCGATTGATCACACGACGAAGTATCACATGCCCTTAAGGAAACCGAATCATTTCTGTCAGTGCATTTGACCTTTGTCATCTGGCATACGAGTCAGGAGCAAAATTGAGCTTTTCCATTAAAAATTTTCATTTCAATCCGTCAATGAATTTAATGTACAAATACACAGATGATCCTGGTATTTCAAATATCAGTAAATTCTCCTCGTGATTCAGTCGAAGATACTGCAATTTGCTTACAACTAGCGTCTCAATTACGATTCTGAAACCTTCTTTAGAGTCGAAGAAGAAGGAACATTTTATTCATAGGTTGGGTATTGAGACGTCTTTCATAGAGCCTTAAAACATTTCTCTTGAAATTCCTCGTATCCGAAACCAATCCCTCAGGGCTCGGTCTTGCTTTTGAAGTCATCCATCCATAGCGGTGGTGTTTCTGCTCGAAAGCATCAATGAGAGTGTTTGCGGGGACAGAGCTGTAAATACGTGTGGCTGCTACACACCATGCCCGAAATGCCGTACATATGTGGTAAAGCGTTGCCTAATGAGATCGTTGGTTTTCCGGATATCCTATTCGCAGTACTAGCTTAACCAGGAAACTAGATATCTCATTGGCAGAGCATCTCGCCTGTATCATTCCTCTAGATAGTTTGAAAACCTCAGAGAACAAACAACCCCTTTAAGGTAGACCAATAATAACTCAATATCTATCGACCACAAAAGTACTGTTTGCCTTTGATAAGACACGAGATCGATATCATGTAACACTTTCTTTTAATTTATAATACAGCAGATAAAACGGTTCGTGCACTAAGAAAAATTAATAGTTGGGGTTACTGCCCGTGCAGAAATTCCAATTTGGATCTGATCGGGATCCAGATCGGGCAGAAGTTGGCCGAAATCAGGCATGGGCTCTTTAAGGTATTTTTACAAAAGCGAATATAAATAAGAAGGCTGTATTTACATTCCGATTGTATCAAATTACCTAAAAATACGTGAAAATAAATATGTTTATGACGTCATTGTTGACCTAATTCGTTTTCACATGCAACAAATGAAATATTACTTTTAGTATTTATCTTATAAATAAATAACCTCATTTCGACGTTAGGGTTCATCTTAACATTCTTAATAAATTTATTTATTATAGTCTTCAACACATAATTCAGGGATATTTTGAAGTATACTATACCTAGGCACTCGTCTTGTGCTCAGTTTTGGCATTTTTCCCACTTATTTTGTCACTTTTACAAATAATAATTGAAACATTTTTGACGCTTGACACTTTACATTGAAACTTGGGTGATTTGGAGTCAACCCACTTTAGTCCCCGAAATTAATGGAGCGCCATCTACTGGCAAGCTTGGCCGCTAAGTCGGGGTCTAGAGGGGGCCAAATTTAACAATAACAAAATTGTGAGTCCGATCTCGCCCAAATCGAAAATAAGGCAAACATTTGACAATTTCTGCATGGGTATCTTTTTATTGTTAAAGTATTGATTGGTTCTTACAAGAGTATAATTGGGGTTTCCTTTAGAACCCATTTTTGGTTCCAAACAAGATGAAACAAAAATAAACCCTACTTACTTAAAAGGAACCCAAACCCGTGCAGAGATCTCGATCTGGCCCCGATCGGGGTTAGACCAGTCCGGATTGGGTCCGGATCGGGAATACTGGTCAGGGCCAGATCGCGGATTAAACACACGCCCAGATCGGGGGCAGATCGGGATACCCGATGGGGAAACCCGAGCGGTGCCCTATCGATGCCCGATCGGTATACAATCAGTCCTATTATAATCCATTCGTGAATTTCATGAATGTAGGTTTAATATAAGTAAACTCGAAAATATCGAATGGTCCTCTCCTTTCGAAGGCTACCTTAATATTTTGAATTTCCAATTAAGTTATTTTAAGTTAAAATTAAAGTACTACAGGCACGAAAACAAGAGGTCTCAGACTACAAAATTTAATTATACTTTTGAGAAACGTAAGATAATTGTAGATGGTAACAGTTTCGAGCAGAAGATTTGTTTTTTATGAAAAAATGGATGATAACCAGAAATATTTCAAATAACAATTTTAATTTTCTGAAAGAAAATTTTGTCTATAAAACTTCTTAACAAATTAGAAAAAGTTTTTTCGCAAAAAGGTTTCTTACAACTTGAGATTTTCGAATGATTCCAAAGAAAATCATCGAGAAATAACCTATGATTTAAGATTTGACATTTTACTGTAAATAAATTCAATTTTCTGTCAATTGCATTACTTCTTGAAAAACTCGAGGTGTTTGTGGATAATATTTCCCACAAAAAATTAGATTAGATGGTTCTAATTAAAAAATTAGAACCAATTAGATGCCGAATACGACGCATGCGCAGTTCAGTAACTAGCTCTTGTTGGAATCCCTACACAATTGGCATTTTGCATTTTGATTGAAGTACTTGATTCTGAAATTCATGTTACTGAAAATTTGTCCTTAATGCATTTCTGTAATGAATCTTTAATTAATACAGAATCAAAGTTTAATTAACATAATTGATTGTGTATTTGACTCATACAATGGTAAATATACTAATTTTACCTCAAACAATTTAATTAATTATTAATTTATTTGAGGTTGGGTTTCAATGAGCCCATAGAGTGTTATTACTTAATCTCATCTTCCTCGCACAGGTTTCGAAGTCTACTGACTGGTGTTTGGTGCCTCCGAACACGTGGCTTACTCGCCTTATGCATTTTTGATAATTGCTAGAATATTATAAACGAGTAGTATGTATACAAATTTCACTGCACTATCAGAAAAAATCAAGCAGCACTAGTTCTGCGAGCGCATGGAGATGGTGTTTCAGTAGGAAATCGGTCTGGCCAGATCGGCCCCAGGTATGGGCCACAGAGTTCTACCAATCAGGGCCAGATCGGGAAATTCTATCGGGGCCAGATCGGTATTACGTTTGAAATCGGGCGATTTCTGCACGGGAAACGCTAACTGTGCTCTAAATAATACCTTAGTTGGTGTTCTGAAGGATCCCAATCGTAATTGAGCCTATTTATAAAGAACCTACTTTTCGCTTTGCCGACTTCAACGTTTTATTTAATTATTAACTTAATTTCTACCTTAAAGCACACATATAATCGAACTCTAATGGACAAAACTTAATGAGGATAATTAAATTACAAAATATTACTACTATTAAAATAGATATAATGACTTGACGAATCTCATTTGCTGGTTATGTAGCAAAGTTGTCAACATAAAGGAACATTCCTATGCAGGAAATTTTTCCTCTTAAGTCATCGGTAGATAACTGTAGATCAATCCCTAACTTACCAGCCCTACTTTGCAAGGGTTTGTTTTATGAATGTGCTTCCATGTTCTTATCAAGAGCGCTCTAAATGAACCCTTGTGGCAAGTTTAAAATGATACTAACTTTTATTTGAGCATCAACTTCAGTGAAACCCCTGTTTTTTCTGTGAGCAAAAAGTCGGCTTAGACAGCCAATTACTAATTGACTTTTTACTTTTATTGACTAATTTACGTTCTTAATGTCTTAGTAGTAAAAGTTACCAATTAATTTATCATCTGCACTGTTAATTGGGTTTTCTAACAAATAAAAGTAGTTGACGTAACTATTTTATTTGCTACCTTGGTTGGTATGGTTGAGAATGCAACAAAGGTATCAACTAACCTGCAGTAAAACGAGGAAGAACGTTTAGATATGGCCGACACAACTCGCTGCTCACTTGATTTCTCTTTGGATTATGGCTCACTTGTTATATAAATGATGGAAGTATAAAAAAAAGTATCAAAAGGTGCAAAAATTTAGAATTGGCCCTGAACGGGGCCAGAACAGATTAGGTTGGGCCCACGCCGGGAATCCTAGTCGGGGCCAGATCACGTATGAAACAGACACCCAGACTGGGGCCAGCTCGGAACTCCCGATCGGTGTCCGATCAGTCTCATATATAATCCATTCATGAATTTCGCGAATGAAGATTTCATGTAAGTAAACTCGTAATTAGCGAATGTTTCTCTCCTTTCGAGGACCACCTCAGTATTTTAAATTTCCAATAAAGGTATTTTGAGTTGAAATCAAACTAGTGCGGGCGAGTTAAGAAAAGGTTTCAGAAAACAAATTTTAATTATTCTCCTAAAGATGTAAGATTATTGTAGATGATATACACTGCGAGAAAAAGGTTTGTTTTCTATGAAAAAAATTGTTAATTACCAGAAATATTTTATTTAACAATTTTCATTTCTGGCAACGAAAATTCGATCTATAAAACTTCTTAGCAAATTAAAAAAAAATATGATACTAATAAAGAATGCCTTAATTTTTTATCGAATAGATTTCCTACAACTTGACATTTTTCAATGTTTCCAAAAAAATCATTTCTCACGTAAAGAACGAAAATTATCGAAAAATAACCCATAATTTATGATTTATGAACATTTTTCCTCACATAAATTTAATTTTTAGTCAATTAATTTACATTTTTAAAAACTCGAGAACCTAGTTGTAGATAATAATCTTTCAGCCAAAAAATTGAGTTATTATTTCTTAGAATCGTTTTATTTTCTTAAGTTTCCTAAGAAGCGATACAGACAAAAAAGTTTAAAAGAAATGCAAAATTTGGAATAAAATATTTGTGGTTATTTAAAATATTATTTACAAAACACAATTAATTTTGATTTTTATTAGGATTCGTTAATTTCGATCTAATCGACATTTTTATAAGTAGAAATAACATTATTTATAATAAACAAGACAAATAATAATTTTTAGCATTTTATACAGCGCGCAAATAGCAACCAATTAGATGCCGAATACGAACCATGCGCAGTTGGATAAGTAGCTCAATTGTTGTTTTGATTGCACTACTTGATTCCGAAATTCATGTTATGAATGGTTGAAATGTATTTTTGTAATGAATTTGTTATTTGTACAAAATCAAAGTTTCAATTGCACATTCGATTGTATTACATATTCTATTCTCAGAATCTGAAAATATTACAGTTTTGTGCATACGAAAATTCATTTATTCTTAAATAGATTTTGTAATTTCAACTCTACATTAAATTGAGAAACTTGACTTTTTAAATAATAACTGAAAACAAAAGTACTTGATAAATTTGATCATATAACAATATTTGACTTATCTAATTGTAAATATGCTAATTTTAAGTAAAACAATTTAATTAATTAATAAGTCCAAACACGTTCAATTTCAACTGTTTGCATAAAAATTAAGCTCCTTTCGTAGAACATTAACCTTTTGTTTCAAAATTTATATTTTTTTAATCATAAGACAAGTGAAATCTAATTTATATGAAAACTTTTTTATCTAAAAATTTTGCTATTTGATTAAAAAGTTCGAATAATTTAGAATAAATATTGCCACTTTCTGGCAAAGAATTCAACGGTTTTGTTGAAAATTAAACTATTTCCTAGAAAATTGTTTTTTTTTTTTTGTTTAAAATTCCTATTCTTGTGTTGAAAAGGCAATTGAAATCTTTGTGGGTGAAAATTCAACTATTTTGTTTTAAATTTCTCTTTTTTATTTTAAAATTTACCTGCATTAGCAGAAATTACATCTTTCTTGGATAAAAATGCAACAATTTAGTTGGAAATTCAACAATTTTGTAAAACTCATACTTTTTGTTTGAAAATTTTGCTGTTTTGTTGAAATTTAACCTATTTCGTAGAAAATTTACTTTTTGTTAAAATTTAATATTTTTGTGCAGAAAAGATAACTAATTTTTTTTAATTCAATTAATAAATTGTCGTTTTTTATTAAAAATTCATCTGTTTTAGTACAAATTTTATTTTTCTTGGATACAAATGCAACTATTTGGTAGATAATTGAACTATTTTGTTGAAAAAATGTTGTTGAATCACTTTCTTAAGAAATCATTCTTTTTTTAAACATTATATTCTTAGTTGAAAATTCATATCGTTTGGTTGAAAGTCTAACTATTTTGATAAAAAAATTAGCTTTTGCAATTGATAATTAAACTACTTGGGTAAAAGTTAAACGAAATTGTTGAAAATTTATGTTTTTGATTGAAGGCTTATTTCTTTGGTTGAAAGTGTAACTGTTTAGTCAAAAAGCCTTTTTTCGTTTAAAATTAATTTTTTAACTGAAAATTTAACTTTACTATTTTTTAAAGATTGATCTTTTTTAGTTGAAAATGCTCCTTTTTTAGCTACAATAATAATGTTCTGGGTTTAAAATTTCATGTTTGCTGGGTAAAGCTTTATCAGTTTGTGGAAAATTAATTTATTGCTGAACAGTCTTATTTGGGTTTAAAAATTCAATTTTTGTAAAGAAAATTCGCCTTTCTTGTTTTAAAATTCTTTTTTTGTGTGTTTAAATTATAGCTTTTTCACTTAAGCACACTGCATTCTATTGTAATTAAATGGCAGTGTATTGAAAAAAAAAGAATTTTGTCGTTTTGAGACCTTATCAAAGGGAACGGTAAAAAGTGAGTATCAAAAATAAATTGGACTTTTTCAAAACTTGGGATTCGCTTCTTCTTCTCTTTCTCATAGTAAAAATAAGTATTCGGTAGGTATTGCGCAGATAATATCTTCTTCCATGATTTACAACTCTTATAATGTCATTTCAAAAGATGTTATTCTCACTACAGTTATTGGTATGGAAAGAGTCATAAATCATTGAAAAAGTTAGTATCCGCATAAAACAGGCTGGATGCTTATTTTTACGAATAAATAATAATATTTCCATCTTTTAAACTAAAGTAATTTGAAAGAAAATATACAATTTTTTTTAAAGAATAAAAACAAAAGGACCCTAAATTCGAAAACGTCTAATTTATTGATCTGAATTGGTATGAACGGAGTTAGAAATTACCAAAGTGGATGATGGTTGAAAAACAATGTTAATTTTTTCTGAATTTTCATTGAGAATACTTTAATTTCAGAAGAGATATAATGCTTCGAATGGTTTAATTTTGCAGTTTTAATTTAAATTAAAAAATTTTTGAATGTAAGTTTTACTCTATTGATTGTAATGATACTGAATGTTTTTTTAACCAAAAAATGATAAAAAATGTATTTTTAAAGACCACTTGTGAAATATTTTATATTTATATTAAAAAATTGACTGCTAACAAAAAACTTCTTGTGTGAAAATTACGCGGATCATGATTACTACTTAATTAATAACAATTAAAGTTGAATTTTTAAAATGTCCTGCATGTAATTCTGGATCAAAACTACAAATCCCGAAAATGAAAGTAGAAAAGGGACTTAAAGACTTTTAGATCCGTTGATCTTATAATTGCTTTACGGGTAGTATTTCATGTCTATATTTTCACCTTCCACAAAAGCATGGGGTTTGGGTAGCTTCTGTAAACGGATGCTAGTCTGAAGATAGATGGTTCACTTAGTCCTGAAATTTATTTCCTGTTAATTTCCAAGTTTGCATTTAGCAGTGAAGTAATTATTTATTATTATTAATTAACTCTCTTCATTCGACAATAAATATAAATAAATATTTGAAATACCGTAGGCCGGAGCTCACCAGAATACGCTTGGGAAAAACTGGCGCTCATAATTTAATTTTGTATGATTCCATTCACTTTTCTTATAAATCAAAATCCGAATTGTATTTCATAAATCAATTTCTTTTTTTTATGAACATTCATAATATTAATAAAAATGTTTTCTATTTTATTTTGAGATAAAAATTTATCTTTTTTGGTTGTAAGTTAAATCATTTATTTTGAAATTGATCTACTTTGTTATAAATTTTTATTTCTTTCTAGAAAAATTAATTGTCTATATTGATAAATGAACGGTTTGGTTGAAAATTTAGGTAATTTCTTGCAAATTTGTCTGAAATTCTGTTGAACTTCAATCTCTTTTAGTTCAGAATTTAGGTTTTTTTTTAATTGTCTTTCTAATATAAAAGTTATAACTTTGATTAAAAGTTGAACAACGTTCACAGAAATTATTTTGGTGAGAAATTCATTATTTTTTGGTTAAACAGTAATTTTTTCGCTGAAAATTAGGCTATTTTGTGGAAAATTCAACTGATTAATTGTAAATTAACTTTGTGATTGAAAAATGATATTTTCGGGTTATATAATCAAATGTTTTAAAGACAATTCGTCGTTTTAGTTTGGAAATTTGACAATTTGTTTAAGTATACGCCTTCTTTTAATAAAAAGTCACTTTATTTAACTGAAAATGGTACTTTATATTTTGGTTTTAAAATTGAATTCTTTTTGGTTTTAAAATTGAATTCTTTTTGGTTTGAAAATTTAATTATTTGATGAGAGATTAAGGTAATTTCTTGAAAATTTTTCTTTTTGGTCAACAAAATTATCTTCCTAATTGAACATTGCAACTATTTAATTTAAAACTTTTGTATTTTGTTAAAAAATTTCCTTTCGGCTTAGAAATATAACAATTTGGTTGAAAGTTTTACTATCTGGTTGAGAATACGCCTTATTTTGGATAAGAATCAATTTTTTAACAGAAAATTTAACTTTCCTATTTTTCGTTAGAAATTAATTTATATGAACTAAAAATTAAACTATTTGGTTATTAAAATTCAGATTCTTACTACTTGAAAATCTGCACTTTTATTTGAAAATTAATGTGTTTTGTTAAACATTTTTCTTTTGCTTAAAACTTTAGAAATTCGGTCGAAAACTTAACTATTTTATTTGAAATACTCCTTCCTTTAGTCGAGATGAAATTTTTTAACTGAAAATTTAGTTATTTGGTAGAAAATTGAAAAATTTTATTTCAAAGTAACATTTTGGTTGGAAATCCTTACTTTCTGGTAAAAAATTCAACCGTTATGTAGAAAAAACCCTCGTCTATGTTTAAAAGTTCAACAACTTGGTGAAAAGTTGAACTAGTTTATTGAAAACGACGTTTTTTGGTCGCAAATTACTTTTCAGACTGAAAATTAACCTTTTCCATTTATGGTTAAAAATTGAAGTTTTTTAGTTAAAATATTAAGCTATTTGGCTGTTAAAATTGATTACCCAAAAATTTTTCGTTTTGAATAGAAAATTTTTTCTTTATTGATAATGTAACTGTTTGATAAAAATAGAGATGATTTTTTAAAAATCCGTGGTTTTTCAGTTTAGTAAATTAATCTTCGTTTTCGAGCATTCAAATTTTTGCTCGAAAATTCAACTATCTGGTTAAAAATACACCTTCTTGAAAGAAAGTTTGTCTTTTTGTTTCGAAATTGGATGGATGACATTATTTTTCTTTGTTGACTAAAAACTCTCATTTGTTCGAAACTTCATCCTTTTTATTCAACATTTATTTCTTTTGCGGATATTTAATCTTTTATTCATTGAAAATGCAACTGTTTAGTTTGAAATTAATACATGTTGGTTAGGGATTCAACTATTTTCGTAAAAGTTCTTATTTCTTGGTTAAATTCGACTATTTTCTATTTTAAATACAAATTTTTCGTGGCTTAAAATATCAACTCTTACAATTTTTGTTGAGAATACATTTTTGTGGGAAAAACATTACGCGAAATAGAGAGGGAAGCATACTCGCGGACCCATAAAAAGTAGGGTGCGTGGTTCTGAATTTCAGAAAAAAGTTTTACGAGATTCATGCCCCTATCTATTTAAATACAAATTTTTAGCTTCTCGATATGCAAATAAAAGAGTCAGAGTTTATGGGAAAATGCAGTTAAGGCAATATACGCTTTCATTAACTAAAATTAACATTTAAAAAATTTCTTTTATTTGTTTTATTTACTTTAGGGAGGCTTGCCTTATTTATTAAAAGAAATAATATCAAATTATAATAATCCCCTGCTATTTATTCAGAAAAATCTCAAAACGTATCTCGGTTAGCCCTAACTTGTGCTCTTGAACTTAAGGGCAAAATTGTACACCCTAAGTTAGGAGTGCAATTTCCACATAGTATTGAAATCTTGGTAACTCAACTAAGTTCTAAAACAAAGGAAGTAGAGCTATTCGTCTGTAGGAGAAACTGGAGTTCAAGAGGAACCGGAAAATTGACTAAAGCTTGTGTTTTGTCCGGTCCGCGTCCGTTTGATTAGCATAGGCCCGAAGTCCATAAGCTGGGTAAAGTCGAGCTTTCGAGGGAATTTAGTAGATTTAGCTGTGCATCTTAACTTCATTGTCTTGGCCTGGAAGACATCCCTTTTGATGGAATCTGGGAATTCTGTCGAGTGCAAGCACACTGATCCCTTAGCAGAATAGAACTTTAATAGAACCATCTTAGAAAATTAATAGAACCGTGAGATCCATTTATTAAAGCTGAGAACATTTTTCTGGTAATATTCCCATAATAATTGGAAACTAATTCTCAACCTTCACCAGAATTTTTCTCTCTTTTTCCCTTTAATAGAATTTATATAGATGTTTCTATATCAAGATTTCTATATTACCGACTTGGATGCCTTTCTACAGCTGAAGTGGTTTATGTTCATGCTAAGTATCCAGAATGTTCTGGATAACGTAATACAATGATATTGCAGAATTGTGAAAGGACATTTTGCGTAAACAACTTCAAGGTTATTTATTATCTCAATTAAGCATTTCGCGTAAACACTTTTAAGGTTATATTTTAATTAATCCTTGCATTCTTTACTGTATCGTATATTTATGAGAAAATTGAGATAAATCAAAATAAAACCTTTAAAATGCTTATGTAAAATACTTAATTGAGATAGAAAACTTAGCACGGACGTGAACCGCTTTATCTATCTTGAAGTCGCTCAGGAAGAAATTTTGATACATACACCCCCCCCCCCCTCTCGTATCTAATACGCTGATTTTAACTATTAAACCTGAAACAATAAGATTTCAGTCTGCAAAGACGATTTTTAACCCAACAGTGGCATTTTTTGTTTGAAGAGAAATGTTCAATCAAATGGTCCAATTTTCAAGCAACAAAGAATTGGATTTAATCACAAAAATAGCAGTTGTATTCTAATATTCGCATCTTCTAGTCACAAAGTATGTATTTCTTATCTAAAAGAAAATACATTTTCAATTTAAAAAGGGCGAATTTGCAATAAATCTGTTAACGTTTCGAATGAGAAAGATGATTTTTGAACAAAATATTTGATTTTTCAAAACAAAAAATAGTCCTAATCCTAACAATTGCATTAACAACCAAAATTTAAATTTTGAAATGAAAAGGGAAGAATTTTTAACACAAATTTAAATATTTAACAAACTATTGACTTTTCAAGAAAATACTTTAATTTTCAACTAAAATGATGAGCCTTCAACATTAGAAGTTATATTTTTGCAAAGAAGTTGCACTTTTAACCAAGTATTTAAATTTTTAAATGAGCAAGATTCATTGTCAACAAAAAATATAATAGTAGACATTTCAACATTTAATATTTCAGCTAGAAAAAATAACTTGAAAAAAAAAACTATTTTTCAACAAGAAAGTTAAATTTTCAACCAAATAGATGGATCTGCAACTAATTAAATAAATTTTTGAAAAAGTATTTCAAGTATCAACTGAGCAGTTAAGTTTTCAATTAAAAAAATTAATTTTCTATAAAATATACGATTTTACGAAAAAATACCTCAATTTTCAACACATTTGTTAAGATTTAAAACAGAAAATATCAACTTACGATCATAGAATAGTTAAATTTTCAGTTAAAAACATTATCTTTAATCAGAAAAAATAAGTTCTTAGCAAAATAGTTAAATCTTCAAGCACTAAATTTAATTTTTAATGAAGCAGTTTAACTTTCAACCCAGCAG
>NC_046660.1:47295977-47340520 GCF_010883055.1 Belonocnema kinseyi
TTGATGTCCTAACATCTGTGCCCTCCTACTAGGATTATGACGTAGTTTTTAAAATACAGATTAAAAAAAAATCAATTTGTAGTGGGTTTGAAACAATTGCAATAATGTTCGGAAATTTATTTCGGACCCAGTAATTTAATTTTCAATTAAAAAAGAACAATTCTGAATTATAAAAAGAACAGTTTTTCACAAAAAATAAAATGCGTAAATTTTCTTAATTTGAATTTTCAAGCAAAAAGTTAAATTCTCGAAATAAATATAATGTTTGATATTTCAACCAAAAGAGATTTTAGTTTAAACTAAAAAATAGTAGTATTCTACCAAGATGACTAATTTACAACTAAACAGTTTATTCTTCATCCTGAATAAATTTTTTTCCAGTCAGACAGTTGAATTTTTAAATAAAAAATATAACTTTTCAAACATGAATAGTAAAATCTTCAGATAATTAAAAATTTATTTTAAAAAACAACAAATTTTTAACAACATAGTAATTTTTTTAACGAAAGAGATCAACTTGGAACTAAAGTGATAATGCTTGAACTAGAAAAATAAATTTATCAAGGATGACTGAAATATCTTGAATTATAAAATTCCCACCATTAGAAGATCGTTGAAAAAGGAAATATTCGGAATATGTATATAGTATTCCCGAAATTCTAAAATGCGGACTATTCACAATAACCGAATCCAAACAATTAAAAATTTGTCCAATAAGAGAATAGTAAAAAATAGGATAATTTTGTTGGCGAAAATATTTGTTTTTTTATTACTTATTTAATATTGAAAGAGTTTTTTAATTGATAAGATTCAGGAACATTATTATTCCGAATTTTTCCTATATTAGCAGTTATACAGTTTCGGATATTCAATAATGTCGGTAGCTTTATTTTTCGGGATTTTTCAGTCAATTAGTCATTCAAAATGAGTTCAAATCAAAATCATTTTACTTCTAATTAAAAAATCTTTAGTTTAAAAAAGTTCTCATTATTCCATTTTCAATTGATTTTGACTTAAAATTGCTCTAAAGAAATAATATTGAAAATAACAGAATATTTTTTTTATTCATATAATATTGAAAATTGTTTATTTGAAAAGTGATCAATGCTTCTATTTTATACATTTATATTACCAGACGTTTGAGTCAAAAATATCTAAATTAAAATTTTGTTAAGCCTCAATTACTGTAAATAAAAATATCTATAGCTCTAAGAATTTGAATGTTGTTACTGCAAAGACCGTGAAAGAATTTGCAACCATGTTTATGTATATGAGTGGAACTGATTTTTTTGTAAACACTAGGCACATTGCATTTTTCGCTATACAAAAAATCGCCCAAATGTTATTTATTAAACGTAGTAGACTTCTTTGAAGTACAAAATTTGAAAAAATCTAATAACAGAAACCGTGAAAAAAAATTTTCTTCAGATTGGAAGCAAAAAGAAAGAAGCAAAAACAGCTTCTTGGTATCAAATGATTGGTATGTCCACATATCAGAAAGAGGGCTTCACCATGTAAAGACGCGTCAGGATTACTGACGTTATAGAACGTCGGCCGGGAAATAAAAAGATTTATTTCTGCCGATGTCTGGTATAAGCACGGCCCTTTGAAGATTAACGACCGTACAGTACTGACGACCGTTTACGTTCTGGCTCATCTTCTCTCTCACTTTCTCTACTCTTTTCTATCCCTCTTTTACTTTTTCTTTATTCTCTCCCCCCCTCTAACTCTCTCTCTCCCTCTCTTTTTTTTACTCTCTCCCTCCCTCCCATCCCTCAACGCCTCTCAATCTCTCGCTCTCTCATTTTCCCCTCTCTTTCTCCATCTCTATCTTTCTCGGAAAGTATCACATTCGCTTGAATTCAGCATCGGCCATTCCAGTGGAAAACGCAGTTATCTTTCCCGCCGTAGGACGCGGGGAGGAATACGTAGAGGGGGAGGCTGGAAGACAAGGCAAGGCTGACAGAAATAAAGAACCCAGGAATAGTGGTGAAAAAAGGGGAAAAGGGGAAAAGAAGGGCGACAAAACCAGGAGCCATTGTCTGGAAGTCTGTACGCATTCAACACTCGCGTACCTGCTTTGTACTTTTTTAGTCTTTCTTCTCTCAACCACGAAGGTGGTTCTTCCTCCTTAGACCGGACTAGAGTCATAAAAACACTTTAATATTAAAGGTACACTGAGCTAATATTTAGGGAAAAGAATTTGAATTTCATGAAATTAAATCTTGTACAATAGCAGGGTGGTTGTGTGTCAGGGAAAACGTGAAAGTCAGAGAATTTTATTTGTCAGGGACAGTCAGGGATTTTTAAATAAATCTGGCAACAGTCAGGGAACTGCTGTAGGGGGTACTTTAAAAAATTGTCAAGGATAATAAATGAAAAATTTTAATTCAAACGATTCTATTTAATAAGTGTTACAAAATTCAGATTCTAGTATTTGAATACTGGTGGGCGAGTGAGAAAAAAATTTGGTCTGAGGAAAATTAGAGAATTTTCAAAATGATCTATTACGACCATACTTATTTTTTATTTACTTGACTTGTATTTCTGTTTTTCTGTACGTGCTTTTTCCCAATGACTATATTTTCAGTTCGAATTCGTATAACTTGTTAACTTGTTTAACTGTTTTTTTAATTAGAAAATTGATCTACCTTAGTAGAAATTCATTCTTTTAAAAAAATATATAACTGTTTGCTTGAAAATTAAAGTTCTTTGGTTAAGGATTCAATTATTTAGTGAAAAATTCATTCTTTATTAGTTAAAACTTCAAATACAGTCTCATTTTTTTGTAAATTGATCTTTTTTGGACGAAAATATATGTATTCTGTTCAAAATAATCTATTTGATTGAAGATTCATACAATAGATTTAAAGTTCAAAATTATATATTTTTTTTTTCTGAAAAAATAATTTCTCTATGTTTGGTTGAAAATGGGGCTTTTTCAGTTCAAAATTCGTTATATTTGATAGAAAACTAATCTTCTTCATGTGAAATTTCCTCTTCTGGAACTGATTGACTTGAAATTAACTTTTAAATTGGAAAATCATGTCTCTGTTTGAAAATTCTACCATTTTGTAGCATTTTGTCGTTGTTAAAAATTTATATTTTTCAGGTAAAAATTCAACTATTTGTAGGAGAATTTAAATTCTGTTACGAAAATTCTTTGTGGAAAATCTGACGATTTTTTTGAAAATTCTTTTTGATGTTGTTAAAATATAAACTAATGGTTTTTGGTCGCCTTTAGATTTTTTTAAATTGAAAATTCGACCATTTTGTTTAAATTTATTTATTTTTGGTTAAAAATTAAACTCTTAGGTTAAAAGTTGAACTATTTGGATAAAAATTCGCTTCTTTTGCTTTCATGTAAAACTATTTTTCTAAAAATCCAACTGCTAGGTTAAATTTTTTTAAATTGAAAATTAAACTATCTGGTTGAAAATTCAATTATTTTGTTGAACATTTAACTTTTTTTATTGAACATTTGTCTATGTGGAAACAAATTTTGTCCTTCTATATAGAAATTTCATATAATCAACAAATTTCATACTTTTGTTAATAATGCAATTGTTTTTCGCTTAAGATTAATCTTTTTTGTTCAAAAGTTTGACCATTTGATTGGAAATTCATCTTTATGTATGGGAAATTCAACAATTTTGTTAAACATTCGTCTATTTAAATAATAAATTTGTTCTTCTAGATTGTAAACTCACCTTGTTTTGCTAAAAATTTAACGTTGTTGTAAAAATTCCATTATTTAGTTGAAAATGCAACTTTTTTGGGCTTAAGTTTAATTTTTTTTTTTTGAAGTTCGACCCCTTGATTGAAAATTTAATTTTTTTTTGGTTTAAAATATATTAACTTCGTCCAAAACTCAACTAAAAGTCATTTTTCTTTTGCCGAAAATTCAACTGTTGTGAAAGATCGTTTTTTTGGATTGGAAATTGATAGTGGCTGGTAGAAAATTTATGTTTTTTGGTAGAATAATTTAATTAATTAAAATTTTTTAAATTTTCATCTGAAATTTTTTTTATTTTCGTTTATATGTAAAACTCTAGATTACTTTCTCGTGGAAATAAGGAGAAACTTATTTTTAGACTAAATTCTTCTGTGGAAAATAATGTAAAATTTAAGAGAAGATTTGTGAACAAAGTGGAAGTGGCAATAGCAGTCCGGCGTTTCGGAGTACAATACGAAGTTTCGAGCGTTGTCTGACGATAAATGTCGCTACTACTGCGCGGTGCACTCCAGGCACTACCGACTTACAAGTAAGGTCGCTTAATACGCGTAGCTTTTTAGAACCCGAGAGTGCTTTTGAAATCTTAAAAAGCAGTTTTTGATTCTTTTTCGTTCTTTTTTTTAGGTGCTCTATATCCTTAATTTTTAAATATTTTTATTAGTTTAGGGATAGAAAACAAGGGTATTCTAGAATAACGTGGTAAATAAAACTTGTTTTGGTGTTACTGAACAATAAATGAAACCATATTAGGTCTTGAAATTTTTGGTTTTGATAATAGGACATTATTTTTATTTTTTTTTATTTTTTATTATCCTAGGGATAGAAAACAAGGGTATTTCAAAAGAACGTGGTAGATAAAACTTGTTTTTTTGTCCATAAACTATAAATGTAACCATTTTATGTCTTCAAGTTAGGGCATTTTATATCATTTTAAAAATATTTTTATTATTTTAGGGGTAGAGAACAAGGGTATTCCAGAATAGCTGGGTGGATAAGACTGATTTTCGTCTACCTTGAATAAAAAGTAAAACTTTTTTAGATCTGAAAACTTTAGGTCTTAAAGTTAGGGCATTCCTTATAATTTTTTCGCTTTCTTATTATTATAAAGGTAGAAAGCAAGGCTACTCCAGAAGCGATGTGTGAATAAAACTTGTTTTGGAGTCTCTAGGTAACAAATAAAACCATTTTAGGTCTGAAAATTGCAGGTCTTGAAGTTAGGGCATTTATTATTCTTATTATTATTTTATTACCTTAGGGGTGGAAAATAAGAACTGAGTTAAGACGCTTTATTTTTGTGTCTTTATAAAATGAATAAAACCTTTGCATGTCCTAAAATTTTAGGTTTTGAAGATGAAACAATTTTGTTGATTTTTTATTATATATGGGGTAGAAAATAAGGGTATTCCGGCAGATTTGGGGAAATGGAACTTTTTTTGGTTTCTTTGAACAATAAATACAACCATTTTAAGTCTGGAAGTTAGGACATTTATTAGAATTTTTTCGATTTCTTATTATCTTAGGGGTAGAAAACGAGGGTATTCCGGAAGATTTGTGGGGATGAAACTTTTTTTGGTGTCTTTCAAAAATAAATAAAATCATTTTTAGTCTGGAAGTATTTGGTATTTGGCATTCCGGAAGAGCTGGATGGATAAAACTTGTTTTAGTTTCTGATTAATAAATAAAACCATTTTAAGCTTGAAAATTTCAGGTCTTGAAGTTAGGGCATTTCTTATGATTTTTTCGATTTTTTATTATCTTAGTGATAAAAAAGTGTATTTCAAGAAATGGGTGGATGAAACTTTTTTTGTGTGTCTTTGAATAACAAATAAAACCATTTTAGGGCATCAGCTTAAGCCATTCAAAAACGTAAAATCGTAGAATTTGGAGTCCGGGCATTTAAAGAAAACATTTAATTTATTTTTTTCCTATCTGAAGTATGGAAAATCGTACGGTTGTGGGAAAAAGAGGAAAGGTAACTTTTTAAAGTCTCGTTGGGTATCGCCTGGAATAATTTCAAGGCATGCCATTTTAGCTCTCGAATTGAGGCAATTTTTCACAATTTTTGTTTAATTTTTTTATTACCTTAGTTGTTTAAAAACAGCTTGTTCCGGAAGAGATAGGGAAATTAAACGTTTTAGGATATCTTTGGACGTCAAATAGAACTATTATAAGCCATGATTACTTTTCTACCATAAAAAATCAATTTTAAATCCAAAAGGACGATTTTTTAACCAAATACATTAATTTTGAACCATTTCAACGGATTTTCGACATAAAATATAAGTTTTTAAACGAAAAATGGAATACTTAAATTTTCAGTTTAAAAAATACTTTTGAAAACAGAAAAATAAACTATCAACTATTTGAATCAAACAGAAATGGAAGAGTTCAATTTTTAGATACAAAAATTACTTTATGTAAAGAAAACAAACTTCCATCAAAATAATTATATATTCAAGTCAATAGTTTAATTTTCAACAAAAAATATGAATTTTTGTACCCAACGGAATTTTCAAGCTAAAAAGACGACCTTTTTACAAAAAAGTTAATTTAAAAGCAAATTGTTGAAATTTTTACTAAAACGATAAATCTTTAATAAAGAAAAAAGGAATTTTCTATAAAACAGTCAAATATTCCACAAATTAATTAATTCTTCAACCACAAAAATGAATTCTTAAGAAAGAGACGAATGTTCAAGTCAAAAATATTACTTTTTTTACAAGAAAAAGTTAATCACAGCCCAGTTCTTAATTTTTCAACCAAAACAATGAAGTTAAAAAAAAAAGATTTTCACAGACAAAATAATTTAATGATCAACCAGAGAAATTATTAACCAAAAAGTTGCATTAATTTTTTTTGTTAAAAATTCGTATTTTTGGTTTTCAAATTCACTCTTTAAGAAAAATTTCATCTTTTTTGGTCAAAATATCAACTAAATATTAAAATTTTTCTTTGATGAAAATTTAATGCCTGTTTCCAAAATTCAACTCTTTGGTGGGAAATTTAACAATTTTATAGAAAATTCGTTTTTAAGGAGGTGGGGGCGACCAATATTTTACAAGTTGTCAAAATTGGATGGCGCACAGTGGGAGAACATGTACTTTTTTCGTTTAAAAATGTGCAGAGCCTTTAATTTTGGTCCGATTTTGAATTTACAAAAAATTAAAGTTCTCTAAATTCTGAAGAGCTTGATGCTTCGAACTTTTGTCTCCTCATATAATAGAAATAATTTGTTATTATTATTATTATTATTGTCATTCTATTTATTTGTTATAAACCAATTTTATGAACAAAATGACAGATAGTCTAATTATCGTTAACAAAATTTATTTTGTTGAAAGTGCTTTATATTAATGTAGGAATAACACTTAATTACAAAAGTATTTCTTAAAATTATTAATATTTATTCATATAATCAAATATAACAATTTAATTTGTTGTAAAAAATTAGATAAACAAATTCAACATTTTAGCCCTTTCACATATAAATTTTTTTCGCACTGGGAATGTTTTAAGCTGTTGGACGAATGACTGCTAGTCATACAAATATTAGAAAAGTTAACAATAACCCCTGTTATAAACAATTCTTGTGACAAAATATTTAAACTTAAGGTTTTATCAAATATTAATTTTCTTTGATGGCCAGAATGGGTACAGATATTTCTGAAAATAATATATCTTCGATAATATTTGGTAAAATCTAGCAACCTGAATATTTATAAATATTTATTTTTAAATATTTGGAATTTGTTTGCCTAAATTATTTATAAACATTTAAGTTGTTATATTTTACTAAATATTATCAAAGATACATTTTCTCAAGAATATACGTAGACATTCTAGCGATTAAAAAAAATGATGATTGAATAAAACCTGTAATTTGAATATTTCTTCACGATAATTATTTATAACAATGGTTATTGTAAACATCTTAAATATTTTTGTAACTAGCAGTCATTTGTCCAATAGCTTGAAACATTTCCAGTGTAAGCCATGTTTTTAATGCGCAACGGCCAACATTTTGAATTTTTTAATATAATTTTTATATCAAATTTAAATTGTTATATTTTATTAAGTAATAATAAGTATTTATTATTTTAAGGAATACCTGAAATCGTTCTGGCGATTGGAGAAAATTATGATTAGAAAAATATCAATTTTTAATATTTTGCCACATGAATTGTTTTTAGCAATAATTATTATAAACTTTACAATTAATTTTTTAATTAAATGACATTCATACGTTAGTATGAAGCACTTTTAGCAAAGAGAAATTTTTTTACCGACAATAAGACTATTTGCTAATTTGTTCATAAAATTTGTTTATGACAAATAAATTGAATATTGAACAAATTATTTGTATTCTATGAGTCCCTGAATATTCATTCAAGACAATATAAAGTTGATCTAATCAGTGATTAAAACGTAAAAAATTTTGATGTACAAAATTTCAGTTTTCTATACTTCGAGTGAAAAACTGATTAATAAGCAAATACATAGAGGAGCAGAAAGTTCGGAGCGTCAAGTTCTTCAAAATTTAATAAACCTCAATTGAAAAAAATTAAAATTTGGACCAAAACTGAAGGCTCTAAAAATTTTTGAACGAAAAAAGTACATTTTTTCCAACTGTGATGCGTGATTCAAAAGTCACTGGGAATAGCGTCTGCAGATATTTTGAAACTATAAAATAAATACAAAAAATATTTCAATCCTTTTTTTAAGAACGAGTTTTCCAGCTTATTTTTCGAACTACTATTTTCTGAAGATTTCTAGAACCTGCTCAAAATTTTGAAGCATGGTTTAAGAGAATTGTAATGTATATGTTACACGGTAATGCCGAAAATTTCTTCGATGCAGCAGTAACTTTGTAATTCTTAGCTTTGAGGCTTAGATGTCCTAGTTACAAGGTTTCTTGTAAGGAGGAAATTATAATTATCTGCCTTGCAGAAAGCTCTTTGAGAATATACCTAGATACTGATGAAAATAATATAGGATTTACTTACCTCATGAAAATGGAGCGCTGCATCTCGACTCCTCGACTATCGATTTCCTCGCTTCTTGGGAGATAGACTGTTCTTAGCATGAATGGGCCATGATATCTTCAAGGGTCTGCGATCACTACCTATAAGGCCGTGATTCGACTGTAATACAGAACGCAAAATGTTATCCTCTTATTCTAAATATTACTAGACTCGAGGTAACAGCAAAAATATGCTGACGTTAGAATTCAAGTTCTTCTTACTGCTCGTATTACATTTCCTCTTGCACTGTTATTATCAGATTCAAAATTCAAACGCTATTTTCCAAGTTTGCGAATTTGAGAGTGAGTCAAGCAGAAATGCAAATTTGCAAATCATTGGCGGTAAACGCTTTGCTGGATATAATTCAAATTGAACCAGGCGCATGAATATTCCCAAAATTCTGTTTTCTGTAATCTTTATTTAACCTAAAATCGTCGGACCGATCAGTAATTTGTTATAATTTTTATTGATCCTAATTGCCAATTTACAGAGTGGTTAATTAAAGGCTTGCAGTATATCACCAAATAACCAACAAAATCGGAATATTTCAGGAAGGCGAAAAAATATTCTGTCAAATTGAAAACGTCATCTAAAAATGAAACAAAAGTATGATTTAAATAAATTATCTAGTTTCGCAAAATTTAATGTGAAACTTGACAATCTCAAGGTGACAAAAACTTAAAATTGGAACGGACTGGGTTGCGGATCATGATAAAAAGTGCAATTTGTAGTTTAAACAAGAAATAAAAAAAAAACTTACTCCCGAGATATTTAGTTGATAAATTGAGAGCAAATGATTTTACTAAAAATGAGTTTAATAAAAATAAGTTTACTAAAAATAAGTTTACTGAAAAAAACTTTACTAAAAAAAATAAATAAATATTGCTCCCGAGATGTGGAGAGGCTGAATAAGAATGGAAAAGCTTTTTCCTAAAAAAATATTCTATTTTGTGAAAATAAAGATTTAGTGTGACTGTCTCGAACTCTAACAGACGATTTTTCTCTGAAAGGTCTATAAAAAGAAGAACGGTGTTTCTTTATGTATAAACAGTAATAATTTGATGAATGATTGCTTCTGATCCCAAAGAAAATAGTAAAGTCAAAGAAAAAGTGAAAAAGGGTTTTTTTTTTAAATGAAGATTTAGTGGTTTAGGTTAGTTAGTACTAATTAATTTTCATACATATCACTTTGAAATTTGTTCGAATCCACACAAAAATAAATCGATAAAAAAATATCTAGAGGTTGCATGAGCCCCATAAGGGGTGAACCACTTAATTAAAAAATAATTATTTCTTTTCAAGATTTATCACTTTTAGTTGTTAGTGTATCTCTTTGGTTGATGATAATTTATGTTGATTTCACACTGTTTCCCGTATTCCCCTGATTTCCAAAATTTTAAAAGAATTTTCCTTTTTCCTCCTCGGTAAAAAGGATTCTTCCCTTTCAACTCTTTTTATACTGATTTCGTGTAAACGCGAACTGAATTAATAAAATCCAATAAGAAATCCAACTTTTTCCGATTACAAAAAAATTCTGTTGGGTTGAAAAATCCACAATTACATTTTTTGTTAAAAATTGTATTATGTGGTAGAAAATTTAACTGTTTGAAAATTGAACTAATTCATTAAAATTATATTTTTTGGTTTAAGATTCATCTCGCTGTTAGCATGTTTAACTATTTTCTTCAAATATTAATTTTTTGGTTAGAAATTAATTTTTTAGAGTGAAAATGTAACTATTAAGTTTAAGCCTAAAAATAAACTTTTGTAATTGCAAATTCAACTTCTTGTTGTTTTAAATTTGAAACACTTTGTTAAAAATTCATTCTTTTGCTTCGAAAGTTCAACAATTGGGATTAAATTTTGGTTTTAATTTACAACAACTTTATTACCTTAGTTGATAATTAACCCCGTTGGAAGAAAACTCGTTTTTGCTGTAGTTGAAATTGATATATTTTTGTTAAAAATGTTACCTTTTCAATTTCGCTTGAAGGTTTTTTTTTAGTTTAAACTTAAACTATTTGTTTAAAAAAGCATTTATTTTGATAAAAATTCTTTTTTTCAGAAAATTAATCTTCTGTGTTCAAAATTCGATTTGTTAGTTTAGAATCCATATTTGTAAGTTAAAAATTCAACTATTTTATTTAAAATTCAACTCATTGGTTAAAAATTTAGCACATTTTTTTTAATTCATCCTTTTGAATTGAAAAGTTATCTTTTATTGCTAAAAATTCAACTGATTTATGAAAAGTCCAAAAAATTTGTTGATAATGTAATTGTGCTTAGCTGAAGTTTAATATTTTTTTGTTTGAAAGTTCGACCATTTTATCGAAAACTCGATTTCTTACGTGGAAAATTAATTTGTTTACCGAAAAATCATTTTATTGTTGAAATTCAACCATTTATTTTGAAGTTAGTAAATGTTGTTAAAAATTTGTCTTTTTAGCTAAGCATTAATCTTAGTTGATAGAAAATTCCAATATTTGGGTGAAAATTGAACTATTTTATTTAAAATTTAATTAATTTGTTTGAAAGTCAGCATATTTGGTTAAAAAGTCATCTTTGTTTTGTAATTTTTAGTTAAATTCATCCTTTTGGATTGTAAAGTTATCTTTTGTTGCTAAAAATTCGACTGATTTCTAAAAATTTCTAAAATTTTGTTGATAAGGTAATTGTTCTTAGTTGAAGTTTAATATTTTTTCTTTGAAATTTCGACCCTTTTATCAAAAAATCGATTTTTGCATTAAAAATTAATTTGTATGCCAAAAAATAATTTTATTATTGAAATTCAGCAATTTCTTTTAAAATTGTTATATTTTAGAAAAAAATTCTTTTTAGCTAATCATCTTAGTTGATCGAAAATTCCAAGGTTTGACTGAAAATTTAATGAGTTTGTTTGAAAATCAACATATTTGGTTAAAAAGTTATCTTTTTTGGTCGCGAATTATTTCTTTTTGTTAAAAATTCGTTATTTGGTGTCAATTCTGGTCGTCAAATATGTAGTCATGAAAAATGTAAAATTGGTCACATAAAAATCCGGGAATTTTGAAAATGAAGTTTTGCGGCCACCCTGTTAATAACTGTTGACGAGAAACCATTAGCAATATTAAAATAAACAAATTCCGAATATTAAGTGAATGTGGTAAAATCAAATTACTTCTATAAAAGTGAATTAGGGTAGCTGACAGTATGGGTGATTAAATGAGTTAATGAAAATATTTATGGATTATCGTATGCAAATGCCGTGGGCGGATCGGTTAATTTCCTGGAATAACCACGTCATCGTCGAAACTACAATTTTAATTTGTTTGTGAAAGCGACGCATGGATGCAAGATCGTAAACACGACCTCACGTAAAGCACACTGTCCATGTAGAATTAATGTCCTTCTCGCATCTTCATGTTTACGATAGCCAGTCAGTCGCACAGGTGCCGAATCGAAGCATAAGCCAAAGCCTAGGTTCACATTCGCCCTAGCGTATGCCTATGCATATATGCGAGGCACGGCATCTATTACACAACGATATCTCACGTGATGAAAATCCAAGTTGGCCCTCATGGTTTGCTTTGATCTCATTTTTTTCAAGTTTTAAGTTCTTTAAGAAGTTAGATACAATGAAACCCTTCAATAACCCTCCCTTCTATAGCCCTTTCAAGAATCGACGCCAAGCCGCAGGTAGGTGTAACAGGAGCTGCGTGGGATGCGCGGGGTCTCCTGTTGTCACTCCGGCGAGCACTGAGGCGTGAACAAACAAAAGCGGAGCGGGCTATAATAAGTTAGTTCCTACCCATCGTCAGCCGCAAAATAGGCGTTATAGAAGAGTTTCACTATATTTCTTTTTCTTCGACGGTTAAAATTTTTTAAATGGAATCTCACGTCCTTAGGAATTTTTGTTGGATATATACTTTTGTCAGTAATAGATAATTATCACATTCTAAAGAAAAAAAGAGGCTCTTTATACCTATTCTCGAGAAAAACAACTTAAAAAAACCAAGAGGGTTAAATGGACCGCATCAGCTAAAGCCTATGATCGCAGTTGCCCTAGCGTCGCAGTTGCCCTAGCGTCGCAGTTGCCCTAGAGTCATAGTTATCCTATCGTGTGTTTATACGTATACGTGACGCATGGTATCTTTTAAACAAACGATATGTCACGTGATGTAAACTGAAGTTGGTCATCATGCATGAAAAAAAGTTCATTAATCTTTCCTGAATTATTTCTATTGAGTATTCTAACATTTCCTCACACTCGGTCGGTAACGTCGACATCTATAAGGTCTTACCACTTGGTGGGCTGTAAAGCATGGATTACATAAGTGTTTGACTTAAATTAAGTTTTTTAGAAAAGAAAGTAAGTTAAAAATTGTGATATGGCTTTGCTTTTCTGATAGAAAATATCTCTTATGATAGTTGGTGTGATCATTTTTTAATTTTGGTAGTGCGTTAAAGTGTGTTTTTCAAAGATGTCAATCGATTATTTTTGCACTTTGAAAGGCGACGTAAGAAAAAAGTACATGGAGAAAATAAAAATGATCAAAGACTGATCCTTCCCAGAAATCCTGTTAGATTTCTTGAAAATACTTAAACTCCTTTGAATTTGTTTAAAATCCCTTTAACTTCTTTACAACCATTAAAAATATTTTGAAGTTTCTCAAAATTTACTAAAATTAATTTTAAATTCTTCAAACTTTCTTAAATCCCTTTAAATCTCTTTAAAATCCTTAAAATCACTAAATTTGTTTACATTCCTTGAAACCGTTTTAAATAACTTTTCAATTACTCGCTTCAAATTCTTTAAAGTCGCTTCAACTGTATTTGAATCCTATAAAATCTCTTGTAAATTCCTACACGCTATTGAATTATCTAAAAATCTTTTAAAAATAAACTTCAAAATCCCCTCCTGTAAGTAGGATTTCTTGAAAATCCTAAAAGTCCTCCGAAATTGTTTGAACTCACTTCTACCTCATGAAAAGCATTAAAAATATTTCAAAATTAACTGACATTGTATAAAATCTCGTGAAAATTCTTAAAATCTTCGAACTTTTTTAAATCCCTTGAAATCTCTTAAAATCAATTAAAATCTTTTTAAAAAACATTTCAGTAATTTCCTTGACTTTCTTTATAATAATTAAAACTGACATCAAATCTCTTGTCAATCCTACCTTTTCTAAGTATTATCCTGTAATATTTCTTGAAGATTCTTAAAGACCGTAGAATTTTTTTGAAATTCATTTTCTTTTTCTTTACAAATTTCTTTATAATCATTGAAAATATTTTTAAATTGACTAAAATTAATTGAAATCTCTTGAAAATCCTTTAAATCTTAGATTTTTTTTCAATTTCCTGGAAATCTCATAAAATTGTTTTAAATTTATTTAAATAAAATTTGAATAACTCGCTTGACATTCTTTAAAATCACTAAAACTTTATTGAAATCCTATAAAATCTCTTTTAAATCCTTAACACTTTTTGAAATATTTTTCAATTCTTTAAAAAGAAACTTTAATAACACGCCAAGTTCCTAGTAATTCCTCAAAATTACTTGAATTTTCAAAAATCAATTGTTTTCAAATCGCTTTATATCTCTAAAAATTTATTCAAATATTTTTGAATAAATTTCCAGTAACTCGGTTGGCATCCTATAAAATCACCTAAAATGCCTTAAATCTTATAAAATCACTTGCAAATCCTTCAAATTCATCGGATTATTTAAAAAATCTTTGAAATTTCTTGAAAATCATTTAATTTTTCTGCATTCTTTTAAAATCTATCGAAATTCTTTGGAACAACTCAAAATCTCTTGATATTTTCTAAAATCACTTTTTTGGTACTGAAAATTTGGTATTGAAATTAAATAAATTTATCTTTATTTTTGAAACAAAAGTATTTTTATTGTCATGTTTTCATAATTTTAAAAAGTGTGCATCTGATTTTTCACGACTGAAAGAAAATGTACTCGTGCTTTCTAAAAATTATAAACAAAGAATTCGTATAACCATTTTATGTTGAAAAACTTTTGTGAAATAAGTTTTTTTCGGGCCTTCTGTCGTTTTTACAAAAGTTTAATTTTTTTATTTTCAATGCTGTTATTCACAAATAAAATTAAAATTGCGCGTCCGATCAAAAAGTGCCCAATAACAAATTTGTAAATATTTTTTGATTTCATAATTTGTGTCGAATCATCATTTGTCCTACTTTGCATATTTTTACCCTAAAATGGAATATATTCGATTTTTTTTATTATTCTATATGCTGACAAAATGTGAATTTTCGATTTTTCAAGAAAATTCCAAAAGTTCTTATGATAATCTTGTGGAAGATTTAAAAATCAACACTTTTCTATAACTATAACTTTAGGATTTTTTTTTTCATTTAGCGTCATAAGGAGGAATAATTTGTCTTTTTATGAACTCAAATTTTTTCAAAATGCGCTCACTTTTTGAATTTTTATAAAAACCGAATGCCAGTCTAATCTGTGAATTCTTTTGAAATTTGTCGTAATAAAATACTAAAATTCTACACACACAGACAAACAGACAGACGAACGGACACCTTCGTAAAAACTTGTTTTTTTAATTCAGTCGGTCTCAAAATGTGCAGATTTAACAAAAATCGAGGGGTTGGGGTGAAATTTTACATAAATCTAATACCTGCTCTGATGAGAATGTTAAAATTAATTTAAAAAAAAAAATTATTTTTAACCATTAGAATTCAGAGAAAAATACGATTTTTGAATAAAATACTTGAATCACCAAAGAAATAAACAAGTTTCAACAAAGATTAATTTTGTACCGAAAGAGACATATTTTCAACATAAGAGCTATGTTTTGAAACTGAACAAGCCCCGAAGCGACAAGATTTGAACAATAAAGTTATAATTTTAAATCAAGAGAGGTGAATTTTCAACTAAAAAAGATAGGTTTTGAACCAAAATACGATCGATTTTTAACCCGAAATAGAAACTTTAAATTTTCACTTTGAAAAGTTGATTTGAGGAAAAGCGAATTTTCAAGAAGCTAAATGCAACGAATAAACGCGAATTTTCAACAAAATAAATAAGTTTTCTACAACATAGTTGAATTTTCAAATTATATACGAACAAGTTTCAAGCAAAAGTTTTATTGAAATACAACATGAATATTAAAGCAAGTTGCTGAACTTTGAAGCCGAAAAGACCAATTATTGGCAAAAGAATTGAATTGTTAACCCGAAAGTATGTTCAAACAGTTGAATTTTCTACCAAATAGTTGAATTTTTAGCTGAAGAAGATAAATTTTCAACCAAGAAATACAAATTTTCAACAGACAACGGAAACGCTAAATTTGCAGTTTGAAAAATTAATTAAAAAATAATGGAATTTTAAAGAAGTTCAATTAAACAAAAAACGACGAATTATCAATAAAATACATTAATTTTCTACAAAATAGTTGAATTTTCAACCAACAAGGATACATTTTTAACCAACAAAATTAATTTTTCATCAAAAAAGATAAATTTTTAACCAAAAAGTTTAATGATCAACTAGAAAAGATCAGTATATTTAGTATTTAAAAAATTTCAAATTTTATAAATGAATTTCAAAATATTTTGAAATATTAAAAAGAGTCCCAGATATTTCTAATCAATTTAAGAGATTTTTAGCAATTAAAAAAGATATTGAAGGAATTTAAGTAGAATAAAATGAGTTTTAAGATTTAGAAATAATAATAATTATATCCTAATTATAAAATCTTTGTATACATATTATTATAAGGATAGCAATATTTTTTGTGAAACGGGTCACAAAAATTCGTCAGACGGCCCTGCACAGATGTAGCTTATATTTCAGTTTTATTTATGCTTCGAGCTAGGTTAGCCGCGAGGCTTCAGGCGTTAGGAATTAGGAATGCGAAACTTATACGGTTCGAACCTTCGAAGAATATAAATTTTCCTAGCGTACGATTATAAATAGTGTAGTGAGTGTGTAATTGTAAATAATTGTGTACTTAAGCATGTTAACAAATATTAGAGTATGATAGTAACAATAATATTTGAGTATAATAGCAATAATAATATTAAAGATTAATTTTTTTCAGAGAAAAATTGGTTATCAACTTATAGAATTGTTCTCTATCGTTTTGAGACTATTCTACGTTTTTCGTATTCTGCCTTCTAATAGAGATTACGTCACCTCGGCCTTTAAATTTTACAGAACTTTGTAATACATTCCGTTGAATAGTTCAACGCAATGTAAAACAAAGACGACTTTAACTTTTTTTTAAGTTTTCAGTTTTTCAAGAAGAAAGATATTATTTTTCCTTCGAGGATTAATAATTTTTGGAAGGGGAACTTAAACCTTTAGGCATTTTAATTGGGTCTATACATTTCTCAGTAGTAGATAATTACCGTATTATAAGGAAATAAGATGCTCTTTATAGCTATTCTCGAGAAAAACAGCTTTAAAAAAATCCAAGCATGTTAAATGGATCGCACAAGCCAAAGTCTTAGATCGAAGTTGCCCTAGCGTCGTAGTTACCCAAGCGTAAACAAACGCCATGTCACGTTGTAAGAAGCGAAATGAGTCATCATGGTTTGCATTAATCTCATTTTTTTCAAGTGTTTATTTTTTCAAGGAGATGGACATTATTTTTTCATTAAAAATTTTAAAATTTCACAAGGGGAACCTAGACCTTTTCGGATTTTTGGTTAGATTCATACATTTTCCAGTAATAAGTAATTGTCATACTTGTAATATGCTAAAGTAATAAGATGCACTTTATAGATATTATTGAGAAAAACGGCTTTAAAATAATCCAAGCAAGTTACATAGAAAGGCTAGGTTTGCATCTGCCCTAGAGTATGTCAGCAAATACATGCATTATGGTAAAATAGATACCTTCATTTTAACAAACGGGGATTTTATTTCTTAGAAATAATTTCTGAATTATTTTTTATTTCCTCTGATCCTATCAAAGCCGTTCTCCTATTTTCTATTTTTATAAACAAATCACGATAAACAATGTTTATTTAAAATTTTCTACTTTTCGGGTACTTTTCATTTTTTTCTGAGTAAATAATTTTGGATTAAAACTTGAATTTAGCCAGTAAAACCCATGATTTACATTAGAGGCCTGCAAAAAGTTATACGGTTATAGTTATAGTTTTTTAAAGCCGACTCATTCCAAAATAATGATGTGTGGTGCAGCAACCTTTCAAAAATATCGTTTAGGTGTCCTGGATACATTTAAAACATGAATTTTTATAAAAATATTTCAATTTAAATTGCAACTTTTAAAATGAATATTTAACTAAAATGATGAATCTTTGAATGGAATAGTTGAATTTTCAGTTATAAATTAATTTTTAAACCAAAATGAACAATGTTTAAAAAAATCTGTTCTTCAGCGAAAAAAAATACATTGGAACAAAATTTTTAAATTTTTTACAAAGTACCTGTATAAATTTTTAAACAAAAGCGGAGTATTCTCAACGGAAAATATAATAGTTGATGTTTCAACCAGAAAATATTTCCATTTTAATTCGAAAGCAGTTCAATTCAATTCAAATATACGAATTTTTTAACAAAACAGTTCAATTCGCAATAACAAAACAAAGCAAATTTTCATCAAAAAAGTTGACTTCTGAATTAATTTTGTACCGAAAAAAATGAATTTTTAACAAAATACATGAGTTTTTAATTAGTAGCAAAAAATGCTCACAAATGAAATAGTTCAATTTCCGTTGAAAGAATTTTTTTTTTGTAAAAAGAACTCATTTTTAACAAAATAGTTAAAGTTTCAACAAAAAAATGAATTTTTAACTGAAAAAATAAAATTTCAAATTGGAATAAAATGGCTAAATTTACAGTGGAAACTATTTTTTAAAAAAATTACAAAAATTAATGCATGGATTTAGAACAAAATAGTTTAATATTTAATTAAAAAAGGTAAATTGACAATCGAAAATAGAAGCTAGTTAAACATAAATTTGAAACAATTAATTTTCATTAAAAAACAAATGTTCAACAAAATGGTTAAATTTCTTATCAAAATATTTCCATTTTTTAACCAAAGAGGTGAATTTTTAAGAAAAGATATGAATTCTTAACCAATAGGGTTTTCTATAAAATAGATGATTTTTCTACGTTAAAGATAAATTTTTAAACAAGAATATTAATTTTTACCTAAAAAAAATTAAAATTTGACAAAATATATGAATTTTTAACTCATATATTTTTTTAGCGAAAATGAAATAGGTACATCTTTAGGCAAAAGATAAATTTTTAACCAACAAACAAATTTTTAACAAAATAGTGCAATTTTCAATCAAAAAAATGAATTTTTAACTACATTCGAGAATTTTTAAGCATAACAATTGATTTTTAACATAGTAACAGAGCTAAATTTTAATTGGAAGAAATTGATTTTCAATAAGAAAAAATAATTTGATGGATGAAATCAGAATCAAATAGAAGAATTTCTAGCTAAAAAAGTATATTTCAAACTAAAATAGAATAGTTGAATTTTTAGTTAAAAAAATTTATTCTAAACCAAAAAATAAACGACTTTTGAACAATATTGTTAATTTTTCAACTAAAGAATTGAAGTATCTATAAAAATAGTTGCATTTTCAAACCAAAAAGACCAATGTTCAACAAAAGACATAAATTTACAACTAAAGAATATGAATGTTTAACCAGAGATGGAGTCGTTAAGTTTTTAGCTGAGAAAATTAAATTTCAACAAAATAAGCAAATTTTTAAGAAGATATTTGAAAACTAGTTGTTTCACCAATTTAAATTATTCCGAATTACCCGGACCACTCTTATAAAAAGTTGCATAATTACTTAGATTACCAACATTACTTTCAATTGATCTAGATTTTAAGTGGATTAAGCTGAATTACAAATGGATTACCGGAATTACACAGACTTATCTGGATTACTTTGAATTGTTGGTAGCCTATCTGGATTACAAGTGGATTTTATGGATAACTTAAATTACACCTAACTATCTGGACTGCAAGTGGATTAAACTGGATTGCGCCGTATCACAAGAGGATTACTTTGGCTTACAAGTGGTTTACTCGAATTTTTTTTTCCATTTTTTTAGTTAATAACCATTAATAAAAAGAAAACCATACTAGATAAGCGGATCGAAATATTTTTTCTGAAATACATTATGTCTGGTTAGCCTTCATGCTAAATTTCAACCCCCTGGTACAAATATTGTAGAAGCTTGGAGTGATAAATGATGGACGGATATCCGACCGTCGTTATGAGGATTTCCGGCGTAGCGTACGGAACCCTACAATGGGAAAAAACGAAATCTTGGCAAAATTATTATTAAAAAGAGAGAGGAAATCTTTACGAGACTTCATTTTTCTTAAATTTTTAATATATTCTAAAATTTTCTGTAATTTTTTCAATTCAACAAAGTAAAAACATTATATATATTTTGAAATTACTTTGAAAACTTTTAGTGAAAAATTTATGTCCATTTTACTGATAACGTTCTACTTTGCAGATTTTTTTACATACTAGACGTTTTTAGTGAGATTATCAGTTGCTATCGGTATAAAATGCTGTTATCAAGCTCAAATCCTGATTTTCACTTGTTTATGTGTTTTAGTTTGATTACCTATTCAATTTAGCTATAGAGCTCAGGATGTCTCTGTGCACTTTGCGTAACATGATTTGAATACTAGCATAAATTATGAGCTGGAATAATATACGACGAGAATCCTGTAATGTACTGCTTTCGTGAAACGAGCATATGGATTAATCTTTCATGGAAATATTATTCATCAGCTTCTCTGAAATGGGTTATTAAAAAATATTAATAGGCAGAAAAAACACTCAGAATTAAAAATATTATTTGAAAAATCTGTAGCTGAGAATTTACTTGTCTGAAAATTGTGGAATGGAATTTCATTTTCCATTGCATTAGAGTTTCTTTTTATCAGGAATATTTTTACCAGCCAATATCTTCTTACCCGGAAAATCTCTAAACGACAACTTGATAGTTGAAAATGTGTTTCATTAAATGTTAATAGCTTCTCTCTCGAAGCGTTGAAATTGATAACAGTCGCTAGTCAGAACTATTTCTGCTTTATTTTACTCGAAAGAGACCAACTTTTGCAGTTGATGTGTGAAAACGTGCAGATTTGGAAACAATGTATCATCAGCACCGAGGAACATTTCATATTTCATATGTTTCACATTATAAACGCTCGCTTAATACGCCCAGAGGAATAAATTTTCACCCCAGAGAGGAAAGTTATAATTATGAATTAATGAAATCAAGTTAGGGAACATCCATTAATTACGTGAGGATGATTTTTAAAATTTTAGACCCTTCTTACCCCGTAATATTTTTGATTTTCTTATTCAACCTATCAACAATGTATAAATTATATTAATTTTCAACAATATTTCAAAAGGTTTAAAACATTTTAATTTATTTGAAAGAATTTTAACAAATTACAAGAGATTTTTAGGTAAGGGGGACTGGGGCTAAGCACTCACTTTTTTATGTTAAAAAAACAGTTACACATGAAAAGTCGCTCAATCGCTTGTGAATTCCTTGAAAAATTCCACGTTATTTTATATGACGCAATAGCTTCTACGGTAGAAAACGTTGCTGACGCGCCGGACAATACGCTTTTGTTGACGAATCCTGCAGTCGATTCGCTCGGATACTGAAGAATGTTTAAAGTGTTTTCAAACATAATGTAAGCTACTATCATAAAGTAAAGATCGATTACCATGGTTTATATATGGATTTTCGAATCGTTTATGCGCGGCAGCGGAAAATCGCGGTTTGTACCCTAGGGCCGAAAAGAAGAAAAAAAAGCTCTCTATTCTTTGCCCACCTTATAAGCACCTTATAAGCCCACCTTATAAGTACAAAATTGAGAGAGAAATTCAATTTTTTTATCAAATTTAAAAAATGGTTTTGAGAAATCCGGAGGTGCGCGCTTAGCCCCAAGCCATAAAATGATAAGAGTGCGTACTGAGACACACGGTTTTGCTCATTGGCAGTTACGTCTACGGACAAAATTGTAGTTGAAATATCATTTCATCAAGCTGTATCAGTGATTTTTTTCATAATTTCATTTTTTTATTATAAATTAACAGTGCAAAAACTGTGTAATTAGCTAGTTATTTTCCACCGGAAATATCTATATGTGTATTCAAGAAGATTTACAATTTTTGAAAAAGCTTACGGTCTTATTACCGATTTTCGTCTAAAATCAGTTATTTTAAGCAAATATCATTAAATTTTAAAGAGGATTTATAATTTACAGAAAATTTTTGTCGTGCAATAATAGTTTTTTCCTTTGAAAACTAATAGTTTTAACAAAAATCTTAGGATTTACAGATTGTCAGCCAGTCATTTAATTCACAATTTTTGTATGAATTTAGTTTTCAGATTTTTTGGTGTTTTATACCGAAAGTCCGTATGTTAGAAAAAATTATTGTACTTTAAAGAAGATAACAAATCTTTCCGCAACATTTTAAGTTATGCTCGCGTTTTAAAAAGAGGATTTAAAAAATTAAACAGTTTTTTGATGTGTTATGTCGGTAATTTTCATCTAAAAGTGTTATTGTTAATCCAAAATAATAAGATTGCCAAGGATATTAACGATATTAGAATAATCATATGGTATGTTAGCATTTTCTATTCCCTCTTTTTAAAAAACTTCCTTTTTAAAAGAATTCTCCTCATTTCCCTATAACTGAACTGCTGAACCAATGTCTTCCTTATATTTTGAAACTGTCAGAGATTGTGTTCAATTTAAAAAAGGTTTTTTTCCATATATTCCCTCTTCCGTCCATTGACCGAGCGCTCAGAAAGCAATTTTGTTCTGAAGGATGTTGACGAATACGATCGGTAAACAGGAACTGAAATTATAATTCGCTGCATACCACTTAGAGTGAGTTTCTTGCAACGTTGGAAGGCATGAATAAACGCGAGTCGTTTAACGATTTTTTCAGGCGAAAACACTTTCATTCATATGCATGACCGAATATGCAGGAAGCAAGTAGAACTTGGCAGAATCACACCATCTAAAGGGCCGCGATTATTCTTGTACTCAGATAACAGAGCCAGATGCAGATAGGAAATCTTTGCACGTTCAGGGCACGGATTTGCGATCAAACCTCGAGAGCCTCAATGACACAGAAAGCACGCTTGTTAACGGACTGACTTCGACTTCCAAATCGTTGCGAATCTAGCAAATTTGAATCCACCAGACGCGATGACTGCGAATCGTTCGCTTAGCACCTCTGACATTATACGAAACAACTCTTTGATCCAGAAACTGCTTTCCAATCTGGGTCAAACTTTAAAATTGCGACTCAATATGTCTCTAATGGTATCCTCTGAATTTGGATGACGTACTTATCAAATCGCTGCTTCGACTGTGACTAGCATTTATATCGGGTCTTCTTTGAAATTAGATGATAAGCACGGATCTTGTGTGGATAGTTTACACGAAGAGAAACGGAAGGTTAGTGTGAAAATCCAGATGTTCAGGATGACTGTATTTGAGAACCAACTCTTGGACAGCCTTCTAATATTCAAAGTGACTATCTCTAGAAGTTTGAAACAAAAGGTTCCAATTGTTCATTTCAGAGAGTCGATTGGATGATCTCGGATGTCCAACATGATCGTAAGAGGGCTGACTGAATAAAAAATCGATAAATGTTCCACAAAATGGATTCATTTAGAAAAATTATTAATCAAGAAAGAACATTTTTTTTAACCAAATTATTCAATCTTAAAGCGGAACAGACGAACTTTCAACATAATATGAGTATATGAATTTTCAACAGAAAAGTTCATTTCTAACCAATCTTTTGCATTTTTAAACCACGAAGTTGAATATTTAACCAATTAGTTAAATATTCTACAAAATATTTTAATTTTGAATCAGGAAAATTAATTTTTACGACAAAAAAAAACGAGTTTTCAACTAAAATTATGAACCTTAAAACAAAAAAATGAAGTTTTAAGAAAGTTTTAACCAAAGACTTGAATTTTGCAACTTTAAACAAATTTAATTTTCAAAAAAATATAATAGATATCTAAAAATAAGATTTTGATTAATAATAAAAGACAGTTACATTTAATATAATTTTTATCCTAAGAAGATTAGTTTTAAACTAGAGAGCTATATTTTTATCCAAAGAAGGTGAATTTCAACAGCAAGAGATGAATTTTCACAACAAAAGGATATATGGTAAAATATAGTTGAATTTTGAACAAACAAAAAAAATTGCTAGTCAATAAAGACAACAAATCGCGTTAAATTATTTAACTTTCAGCAAAAAAGAAAAATAGTTTTTAATAAAATAGTTTAATTTTCAACAAAGTAGCGTGCATTTTTTTCAAAAAATTTTTAACAAAAGAAGATAACTTCCTAACCACAAATTTAATATTAGACTTTTTAACAAAAATTAATGAACTTTCATCCAAACGTGTTCAGATTGTCATATTGGATTCCATTAATTCAGTTCACACTTAAGTGGAACAATGAGAAAAAGAGGGTAATAGGAAAAGGCCTTCGATAAATAAATACAAATTTTGATATATTATAGAATAAAGGAATAAACTTGTAAATAAACATTGAAGTTAATTTTGATTTCCTTTATAATATTAGGTTAAAACACCCCGAAATGTTGCCTAAAACGTAAGGATAATTTTTTATTTCACATTTTTTCAAATTTGTGATATTATTTGCACTATTTTTTATCTCTGCAGTAAGTCCGAGGTCTGTACTCATAAAAAAGACGATAGAACTTTTGCTTTACACACCAGTCACTTTTTCCATTATTCAGTATGTACTGGTATTCACCTCGTACTATTTTTTTCTAATTTCATTTGAGCTAAAACTCTCAGTAAGTGAAAGAAAACTGTTATTGTCTGCATACTACGAGCTACTGTCTGTTATTTTTATATCTAGGCTTTAAAATCCATTTTTTGAATGCAGTATTTCTGCCTGGAAAGTGTTCGACCCTAATGTGAAGAATTCCTGAAAATAAAACCAAGAATTTAACGCATAAATTTGAACAACTACCATAAAATTTTCCCATTGCAATCTTTAAAAAAATCTTTTTCCTTTTCTCATACAAAAAAAAAGGAAAAATTCGTTTTCCCTTTGGATAAAAATAAAAAAGAGTGAAGAAAAAGAGAGCATCGTGGTTGTGCTACTGTTTCTGCTGGCTAAAACATTCATTTTAATTTTATTCTCTTGACTTGATAAGGGTGCTGTATGGGTACCGAAAAGTTGGTGAATATTTTTTATAAATGTTTTTGTATTGTAGTTTAATAAAAATAAAAAAGACGAATAAAAGGAAAAAAAGAGAAGGAAGGAAGAAATTTGGTCGTTAGATTCTTGGTTTTAATTTCAGGAATTCTTCACATTAACTTGATTATTGGACGTTAAAAAGGATTTTAGATTTGGTTTTAATCTTATTTAAATTTACTAAATTATTATTTTAGTACCCGACCTTGTTCTTTAACTTTGTACATAGTTATAATATTTTCAAAATAGTCACACAAGTTAAAACCGCCCTTTATACACATTATGCGTTTTGTCCTGCCCTTCTTAAAAACAAGCATATGAAGAAAATAAAGTCTCATAATATTTTTCGATAAACACAAAATCCGAAAATCTACAACACTTTAAAGAAACCTAAACATTTTAAGATTAAAAATTTTGAGAGCTTCAAGAGTTCTGATCAGAGTTCTGGTACCTCACGAAATATTTTCGCAGAAAAAGTCTGATCAAAGTCGAATTTTTTGTAGAACTATTAAGGGGGCTACCAGAGCTCCGATCAGAACTCTTGGAACTCTCAAAATTTCGAATTTCAAAATTGTTAGGTATTTGTAACGTTTTGTAGGTTTTTGGACTTTAAGTTTATCAAAAAATATTTTAGATTTTTTGTTAGAATAATTCCAGGGTTTGGAGCTAGAACTGCGATCAGACCTCGTGGAACTCTTAAATTTTGAATTAAAAATTTTTAGGGTATGTGTAAAGTGTTGCAGGTTTTTGGATTTTTAATTTATCGAAAAATTTTTTAAAACTTATTTGTAGAACTATTTAATGTGCTATTAGAATCATAATCAGAAATCCTGGAACTCTCAAAATTTTGAATTAAAAATTTGTTGGGTATCTTTAAAGTGCTTTAGGTTCTCGAATTTGTAGTTTATCGAAAAATATTAGGAGACTTTTTTTAGAATTATTCAAGGGGCTGCTAGAACTGTGATCAGAACTCCTGAAATTCTCAAAAATTTTGAGTATGTATAATGTGTTGTAGGTTTTTGGAGTCTAAGTTTATTGAAAAATCGTATACAATATTTTGTTAGAACTAATCCGGGGGCGAATAGAACTCCGATCAGAACTCCTGGAACCTTCAAATTCGAATTTCAAAATTTTTGGGTGTATGTAACGTGTTGTAGGTTTTCGGATTTTATGCTTATCGAAAAATATTATTAGACTTTTTCTACAAATATTTCGGAGGCTAGCAGAACTCTGATCAAAACTCCTGAATCTCTTTCTAAAAATTTCTCTAAATTTTGTGTTTCTAAAAATTGTGTAACTTTCGAGTTTTTAAGTTTTTCGAATTTTTAAAGTGGGGGGCCAAGTTCACACGCAAATGCAATTGCGCGTTTTTAAGGTGGTCGGGCAAAAAAAGATATTCAAAATTCAGGGAAGATCTCTGTAAGGCCCTCCACTAAGCGCCACGGACTTTAGGCAACTAGAGTATGCAGTTTAGTAAACGTCTAACCATGTACGCACCGAATTTTAGGATGACGGGACACGCCGATCAAAGAGCGAACATTAAATTTTGCCAAAAGCTTGGCCTTTCATGTTCGGAAACAATTGTTATGATTTGGAAAGTGTATCATGATGTATCGATTAGTAATAATTACATTAAGGAATGACTTGGGCTATTTCTTTTAGTTTTCCAGATTGTATTATCCTCAAAAGGGGAAAAATATTAACCAACGTAGAGGAATTAAAACAGAATGCGGGGAAGCAGCCCTTAGCTTTTCTGAAAGGTGTTTTCAAGGAGTACTTCCAAAAGTAAGAGGGTCGCTATAAAAAGGTTGTGGCTTGCAAAGGGGAGTACTTTGAAGGGGATATCATCACTCCTGGCCAGAATTAATTTTTGCTCCTGGTACACCACAAAGTCGGATACATTACGGAGAGACCTCTCATTAACAGTCTCTATCATAATATCTCTCCAGTAAATAGCGCTATAATTTGAATCCTTAATTTCGCGGCAGTAAGAGGTGACCCACAATTTTGCAACTTATGCGTCATCCTGTACAAGCAGCACGTGGCACCTGCTGTCGTCCCGACAACCTCCTCCTTTCTCTAGATGAATTCAATTGGTCTCAGCATCTTCGCATCCCCAACATCTGCACACACTCTCGACGGCACTTCTAGCGGCCATGGACTGAAGTATATGCAGCACATTCCCCTCGAGTGGGTAGGTAGGTTCCTGTCGACTTGATAAATGCACCGGCACTTCCGTGCAGACGAGTGGACCGCACGGAATGCGCGCGACCCGAATTTATGCTAAATTAATTAAATCCTTATCCCTTTGCGTGCCAAGTTCCGAAAAATTACTCGCTATGGATGGAAATCTAGCTTGATTAAAATGCGTCTACTCTCTTCCATTGACTAGAGGCGACACATTTTTTCTCTAGGGACAATAAAAATGAGAAAATAAAAACTTGAAAAGAGTCGTGCTGACTATCTCAGAATTATTCCCAACCTACGCTCTTTAAATTGGAGAGTATTGTACAAGAGGAAAAAGGATTCGTCATGGTTAAAAAAAATTCGAGTGCCAAGGCATGAATAACGACATTTTCTTTTACGTTGCTGAATGTTTTGCGAGGTGAGCTGGGAACTTCGACTTGGATTGTATTGTACTTGCAAGAAGATTTTTTTCTGAGAGAAACTCAATTGTAGTAATCATTAATCAGTGATTGTATACCTTTTTTCAAACTTGAAGATTTTTTTTTCTTGTTTGAAGGACGAAATTTTGTCACGGTAGGAATTGGAGGTTTTTGTGAAAGCGAGGTGGGAGCTTCAGAAGCTCGTTAAAGAGCTATAAAAAAACTTGTTAAAAAAGTAGTAAAACGCCTAACACTGTCGTAAATCCTAACTGTGGACGTTCCTTTATGATTAAATGGCGACTCATTAAAAAAATATATAGAGTGGGAGACGTTGCTATAAGCCAGGGAAACAAATTCGACAATTGCACCATTATTCTTGAAGTGCACCTACAATTAAAAGTACTTGCTGTTCCAGGGGTTGTTTCATCTATATAAACGTCGCCCTTGCACTTAATTCAAGATCTCCGCTGATAAATTATCCAAACGTCTCTGGGGGATAAAAATTGTATACAACCCTCAAAAACTAACCCTCATAAAAAAAGCTAATGAAATGGATTCAAGATTGCCGTTGGTCAGGGAAACCCTGAAAATCAGAGAATTTTATTGGTCAGGGAATGTCAGAGATTTTGAAGAAATATAAAAGCCTGGGGATTTATGTTAGTAGAACTTTATAGTAACTGTCAATTGTTACTTTATTCAATGCAAAGATTACTTTAGTCATGTTTTTAAAAAATATTAATCCCTCTCTTATACACTGTAAACTTCCGATTTACACATATTTCTGATTCGCCTTGAATCATTTTAAAACATTTTGGGATATGTTAAAAGATTCTAAAAATTGTTAACACATTTTAGTATCTTCAAGCGATTTAAAAAAATTTGAAATATTTGAGGTTATTTTTTTTAAATTTCAAGTCGTTCTCAAGACCTTCAAAGAGTTTCAAGGAATTTCAATAAATTTTAAAGGATTTAAAATACATAAGGGTATTTTTTCAATTTTAAGACATTTTTAAGATCTTTAAAGAGTTCCAAGGAATTTCAATAGATTTTAAAGGATTCAAAATATTTTAGGATACTATAAAAGATTCTATGTAATTCAACAAGTTTTAAAGAATTTTTAAGAATTTGAGTGATTGTAAAAGATGAAAATAATTGAATGGTGTTTTAATGAATTTCCTAGAATTTCCAATTAATAGAATTATATTATAGAAGAAACAAGGATTAAAAATAATTTTAAGGATTACAAAGAATTTTTAAAAGTTTATAAAGGTTTTAAGGTACTTCAGAGAATTTGAAACATATACGTTTTTTTTTAATTCCAAAAATTTTTAAAAGCTTTAAAATATTCCAAGCAATTTCAAAATATTTTGAAGGATTTGAAATATATAAGGGAGTTTAACGAAATTTCAAGGTATTTTTAGGCGTTTCAAACCGTTTTAGGGGATTTCAAAGGATTTTTAATATATTTAAATTTTAGTTTTTAAACTTCAAGACATTTCAAAATTTTGAAAAAAATGTCAAGCAATTTCAAAATATTTTAAAAGGTTTGGAATATTCTAGGGCATTTAAAAATATTTTAAGAAATTTCTAACTAATTTCAATCACTTGAAGGGGCTTTAAAGCCCTTGATACGTTTTATAGTATTTTTAACAATTTCAAGGAATTTTCAAAAGTTTCAAGGGACCTTAAAAGATTTAAAATATTTGAGATTCAAATCAAATTAATTCAATTTCATCTTAAGGTCTTTCCGAGAGCTTTAAACAGTTCCAAGATATTTCAAAAGTTTCAAAGTATTTTAAATATATTGGGAGATTTAAAATGATTCATAGGAATTATTAATTCATATAAAAGATGTAGACAGATTTAAATCAATTTTAATGATTTTAGGGTATTTTTGAAAACTCCGGGGAATTTTAAAGAGTTTTCAAAATTTTAAGAGAATTTTAAAGGATATAAAATACTTTGGGTTTTTTTTCTAATGAATTTTCAAAAGCTTTACAATTTTTGAGGGATTCCATAGTACTTAAATAATATTATGGTATTTTAAAATATTCTGTGGAATTTTTAATTGATTTCCGTAGTTTGATGCGATTTTGAATGATTTAAAATAGTTTAGGAAACTTAAAGGCTTTTTAAAATTCCAAACAATTTTAAAAGCCTAAAGAAATTTGAAGGGATTTCAAAATATTTCAAATTATTTGAAGTACTTTTGCATATTTTAAAAGATTCAAAAGAATCTTGTATAAATTTGAATAATTTGAAGGGGTCCCAAAGGATTTTAGAGATTTGAGGGTATATTAAGAAGATTCCAAGAAATATATATTAGATTTCTATAATTAAATGGGATTTCAAAAGGTTTGTAATATTTTATTTTATTTTAAAGGATTGAAAGGGATTTTAGAGTGTTTCGAAAAAATCCTAAATATTTTGAACGTTTACAATAATTTTGTGGTATACAAAGATTGAATACGGTGATAAAGATTTTAATAAAGTTTTGGAAGATATATAACGATTTTCAAAGACCAATAAGGTTTCAAAATATTTTAAAAAATTTTGTAGGGATTTTATGAGATTTATGAGCATATCAATGCTTTTAAGCGATATTGAAAGCTCTCACGGTATTTCAATTGATTTTTCAAGATTTCAGGAAATATCACTATATAAGAGATTTTCAAATATTGTTTGAAATTGGTTCAAATTCATTGAGAATTCTCATTCATTAATCCTGAATTCTTTTCAATTCTTATAAATTTGCTAAGTTTTACTCAATGCAATAGCCATCTCTGATTTTTTTAAATTCTTTGTGCGAAGCACCTTAAATCTTCTGGATCTTACTTTAAATTCTTAACCATTTTATCAAATTCTTTTGTAATTCCTTGAATTTATCTGAAATCATTTCAGACTTACTGAGTGCAACACATTTTTAATTTATTTTCATTTTTTGCAAATGTTTGATTTGTTTTCAATTCACTTTAATTATTTTTAAACTTGCCTTGAATTTTCATGAATATCATCGAATTTTTCTTGTTTTCATTAAACTCCTCTAACTTGACTCCAGTTTTAGTGACATCGATAGAATTTTTTAAAATTTTATTCGAATTCATTTGAATCCTTTTGAATTCAATTTGAAGTCGGATAAATTTGTCCTGAATTCGTTATTAAAATTCCCAGGAGTTTTATCGAATTATCTTGAATGCCTTTGAATCCATTAGAAAGTTAGATATATTAATAATTTACATTAGTCATTTTTAGTCACTTTTTACTTTAAAGATTAGTCACTTTTGGTCACTATTTCTACAGAAATAGTTACAATTCAGTTTTTTCTTATAAATAGACTTTCAATAGTCACGGAAAATGAAAAATTGCTCAGTAAAAATTAGGGAAGAGTCAGGGAATTTTAAAATTTAAGTTTTGCAGCCACCCTCTTTCTTTTCGTATTTAATTGCAAAGTTTCGGTTATTTTTAAGTTACAATTATTCGCTACTATTTCCCATTTCGAGTAATTTCCCCAAGACTGAATTATACAATTAACAAATGACGCAAATGAACCTCAAGTTTCAGCGTAACTCAATATTAAAATAGTTAGGAGATTGTTGGGTAGCAGAAATTGAGAACTGAGAACTACAAGTACCATTAAATCATTTCCACTGACTTGATTTTCTTGTTGAGTGAAACTTCCTTTACTGTGTGAGTACTGTGTGAGACCTTACTTCACAATCTTGAGTAGGCAAAGTGGTTGGCTTGTGAACCTAACAATCCATTTCTTCCAGTTAGGGTCTTGTAAAGTGTATACCCCTGAAAACTCGAGCAGCATATAGGGAGACGTGGGGTCCCCACTACAAATTGCTTCAGTCTCTTGAGGTATACAAGCTATGCTAAGACGGTACACGCCGCTTCTTGGAATTCCAATATCATACTAATTAACCAGAACCTTCTTGACCTCCATTTTTTTCTTCTAATTTCCGGCACTTTTCCTCCTGCAATGAAAAATTCCAGCAATCTTTTATTACATACAATTATTTCACTAAAGGTTTATTGTAAGGAGGTCTACCAAAAAGTCACTTTTAGTTACTTTTAGTCACTTTTAGTCACTTCTAAGAAACAGTCACTATAAGTCACTTTCTATGATTCTCACACTTTCAGAAGCACTCCTTAAAGTCCCCTTTGAAAACAGCTAACAGCTATTTCTTCGCATTTTGTTTTAATTTTTCTATGTTTTGCAATCTTTTTCATTTTCAAGGATACTCTAATCTGAGAAACAGTAAGAAATCATAAGGATTCAGGTCAGGTCCGTATCGGGGCTGCCGGAATCTTTTGAGACCACTTTTCACCAGAAATTGCTGAATAAGCTGAGCAAATGGAAAAGTGCATTGTCGTGTTGAAGGAAGCAGTCGGCACTTCAACACAAATCAGAGCATTTCCTTTTTAATTAAAGAAATTTAACTTAGATTAATATTCAAATTAAAAACCCCATTTAACGTCCAATAATTAAATTGATGTAAACTTCTGTTAAAAAAAGACAAGAAACCAAGCCAAGGACCAAATTTGGACCACAACAAACGAACAAAAACAAAAACCTATTGTAATCTAAAAAATTTGAAAAAAAAATTAAAATTAATTTTCGGAACAAAATAAAAAAGAGGAAAGAAAAATAAGAAGGCAACCAACCAAATCGCCTTTCTTCTCTTTTTCTTTCATTCGTCTTTTATATTTTAATTATCATCAAATTACAATAAAATAACACTCAATATACAAATATATAAATAAAATTGTATTACCAACGTTTCGGTACTCGTACAGTACCCTTATCAAGGCAAGAAAAATTTAATAGGTAGAAATTGACAGCACCCACGAACAGGTGCTCTCTCTTTGATACCTGAGAATCGAATCAGAGTTTCCTTCTTAATGCGTCACATAATTGCTTCAGAACTTCTTGAAATCTCTTTTTATCGTCTGACCTTTTTCAAAAGCTTTGAGTTAATTAACACTCCCACTCGTTCCACATTTTGAGTTTACTAATTTATATTAGTAACTAAAGGATTTGATCCGCTAGTATTTCATTAGTTGTCCCAACAAACGATTTTTTCAGTGTTGTGGTGAAATAGTTAATTGCTCTTTCAAATAGAAATTGGAAATTATTTGCTTTTTTAAAAGAACAATACTTTATTTTAATAAATAGAAAAAAAGGATTCATTGTCATTAATTCTTCCATAACGATTAAAAATCTTTCAAAAGATATCTGTGGGTTTAGAAGAAATCAATTTTTGTTCAGTTTTACAAAATATTTCAAAGGGATTTCTTATTATTTTAAGTGATTTAAACATATTTTAAAAAATTTATTCAGAGCGAGCGCTGGACCGAGAAACCTGGAAAACCAGAAAATAGCCAGGAATTTCATAGAACGGCGAAAACTGGGAAATTACAGTGAATTTATTTTTTGACCTGGAATTTTACAAATTTGTAGAAAAAACCTGTTCAATTTTCTTTACTTTAAACCATTTTTCAAAATAATTAGTTAAATTGTGATATTTTTTAATTACGATAACATTCAGTTTAGAATACGTAATTTAACAATCTTTCAATTTAAAAATTGAACAAATGAAACTTTATAAACTATTTTCAATTTTAAAATAACTTCAAAATAATATATTTATAATCGAAACCTTTTATTAAATTTTAAATACTATTTCAGTCTAAAATATTCCATTTTTATAATATTTAATTTGAAATTTTTCTATCAAGAAAAAGAACAATTACTTAATATTTAGACATATTTGACTGTTCATATAAAATCAGTAAATTTAAATTAAATATTCAAAACTAAAGAAAAAACTAAATCTTGAACTTTAAAATTTGAATAGTTCTATAAAAAAAAATTATTTTTGAAGTGACATATTCAATTTTGATGTTTAAATAAAAATTGAGCTTCTATTACTCTGAGAAAATCGGAGTAAGTTAAAGAAATATTTAGAAGTGTCGAAAAAAAATTAAAATTAATTAAAAATTTAAAATGATTTAAATGAAATTTCTACTTGTATTAAGAAAATGTGGCTATTCATATCGAAATTTTTGTGCAAATAGTCCACATCTTAATTTTGAATCAAATATAGATTTTGGCAGATATCAAACAAGAAATTTAGAACCTTTTTAAGAATTTTGAAAGGCTTCAGGAGAATAAAAAATATTTTCTTCAGAAATTGAAATTGATCGTTTAAATAAGAAAATTAATTTAAAGACAATGTTTAAAAAGATTTAAAAAGATTAAAAAAGTTATTAAACATTAATGTGGAAGATTTTAGGGACATTTTTCCATCTTGGCAGGATTAAAATAAAAAGTTGTAGGAAAAATTGTAGGAAAAATTTGAATCATTTTAAAAAATGTTAAGAATTTCTGAGAAAATTTAAAAATAATTTAACGACATGTAAATGTTTCAAGATTTCGAAATAAAGTTCGGAAGCACTTCAATATTTATAATCTATTTAAAATAAAAATAACTTTTAATTTTAAAAGTGTTCAGTTTATATTAAATTGTAATCATTCTATTTTTAATGTTCCTAGCTTAGAATGGTTTAAAATGTTATAATTATGATAATTTTTAAATGCATTGATCATTCAATTTTATAATTTATAAAAATTATAAATGTTCAATTTGGCAGTTGAACTGCATTTAATTTAAACTTGTTCAGTTGAGAAGTGTTAGTAGCTTTCATTTTATACTTATAAATTATGAAGCATGTGAATACAACGTTTTTTGATTAACAAAATTTAAAAATTTAGTTTTAAGAACGTAAAACTCAAGAGTTCCACTTTGAGCGCTTCAATTTACAGCTCAGTTTTTATTACTTCAAATGGAAAATTTTTTGGCCTTAGAGTTCGATTTAAAAAATTGTATTGACCGTGAAAAATATTTGCGATCCGGGAAATGACCGGAAATATTTTTTTATTATTAAAACGGCCACCCTGTTATTAGAATTTAGAAGGTTTTCAATAGATTTCGGACCAATTTTAGATATTGCAAAGAATTTTATGAGATTTCAAAGGATTCAAAAAGTTTTAAGCTATTTCAAATTATTAATAGAAACTGTGCTGGGTATTATAAAATATTTTAAAGGCTTTGACAGAATATATCTATTTTATATCTATTTTTCTATTATTTATTATCAGAATATATCTAGTTTCATTAACATTAATTTTCCTAATTTCCCATATTTAATATTTTAGAACTTTGACCCATCACATTTTCTGCTGAAAAAAAAGAATTACGTCCTTTCTTTCTTTTTAAAGTTTTAGCTATCCCATAACTCTAAGTGTCTTGCAAAAGTTCAAAAAATTAAAAAGAAAAAAAAGGGAAATTAGGAGGCCAATTATTTTGAAAAATATGTACATTTTGGGGAAAAGACTATTAGAAAAGGAATTCTTATTTTTTAAATTGGCAACCTTGCATTTCTACTTCCGTTTGAAATAAGAATTAAGGTTTTTAGGTGAAAGTGATTTTTTCACCGTAATTATTTTAATAAAAAATTAATTTCTGTTTGTTTTAATTTGAAACTTGGGTTCACTTTTATGTATTAAAATTAATTAAATAATCATTTTACTACTTTCTACTTGTTTGAAAGTCTGAGCTACTTTTTTTTACTTTTTTAAGACACAGAAGATACCTCAACTACTTTTTTTAATGTTAAAAAAGAGTACATAGCCTGTAATCGTTATTGCACCAAAAAAAGACTTTCTGAAGTTTATGGAACTAATTCAAGATCCACGGATATAAGTTATAACTCAGTTATAAAAAAGTTCTCTAATTAGTAGCTTGATGGTAAGAGCACCCGACTGACAATCGGCAGAACTGGGTTCGATTCCCAGTGGAGCAAAGGGAAGATATTTTTTCAGGAAACTATTTTTATTAAAAAAAAGAAGATTCTTGACTTCATTCAACCTGATAACAAGTCACGAATTTTTGTTCGATAATCAAATCAAGAATGAGAACTAAAAAAATAGTAATCCTAATTTTTAAATCTCACCTATTTATTAAATGCAGGAAAGTGAAACATTACCGATAAAATGATTAAGGTATTCTATAGCTCAGTCCTCGGCATTCCTAGATTTGCTAGTCCACGCAGTTTCTCATGTGGCAGGGCGAGATACGGTTGTGACACTTGTCTCCGAATTGCCGCTGTGTGCGAGTACTCAGTCGAGTATATTGCGCAATATTGTGCATTCCAATAGGAAACTGTTCTGACGGCCCTGACATTTTACGTTTGGCTACCCCCGAATTATGACCAAAGTTACTTGTAGGAACCCCCGACACTGAACTGAAACCGAGAGTTTGGTGTACTTATAAAGTTTTATAAACATTTGAATAAAGTATTTATTGAATTGTAAAACGAGACCCTTTTGACTTCCACTTAACTGTTTTCTATATCCGCAACTATTAAGTCAGTTCTGTAAACTTGAAAAAAAACTTTATTTCTCGTATTGTGATTTTCTTGTTTCTCGTACGTTCCATGTTTATGTGCTAACCCAGACTTGAAAGTTAGTTTGTGGAAAGACTGTATCTGTCCCACCACGATGTTAGGATCTTGCGAACAGATTAAGGCATAATGAATCAGAAGGGCGAATTTGTAACGTTACTGCGTGCTCACGGCCCATTTACTATATCGCCTAGCACGAGCTTCCTCCGTGAGAATTGCAACTTACAAAACGAAAAAGAATAATAAAACGCTTTATTATTGCTACTCGTAATTTTGTTTTACCAAAAAAATAATAATGGAATGAGTGAAAATGAAGGTTCATAGATTCACCGAATTGAAGGAACTTTGATTAGCAGTTAATTCTTTTTCGTTAGAACCGAGAAAGATAAAGAATATTTCAGTACTAATAATTTCAGTGTTTTTTAAATAATCATTTGCACATTTGGGATCGACCATAAACTTCTACATTTTAGGCTATTTTTGACCTTTCAAGTTGAGAACCGTTGTTACGTCTTAGACCTGCCTTCCCGAAAAGTAAAGTCGCCCCCAATTATATAAAAACATAGGAAAGCGGTTGATTTTTCAAGAAAATAGGGTATTATTCAAGGGATAAATTCTTTGAAACAAAATAAATATAAATAAAATATAATACACTTTAAATCTCTGAGATTTCAAGTCGAAATATATGTTGGATTTTTAAAGATCAAGATTAATCTTCTTATCAAAGAGGCGAATTTTTAACAAAATATATATTAATTTTGTGCCAAATAGTTGAATGTTCAACTCATACAGAATAAATTTCTACCCAAGAAGATTATACTGCAAGTTTCAGATAAAAATTAATCATTAAAAAAAAACGAATTCTCAACAAAAAAGTTGGATTTTAGTTCTAAGAAGAGGATCTCAAAAAATAAGAATTTTTAACAAAAAAATGATTCAACTTTCAATCTAGTACTTGCATTTTTTGACTATAAAAGGTGAATTTTGAACCAAATAGTTAAATTTTGAAACAAGAACATGAATTTTTTAAAAAGAAGATAATTGTTGTTCGAAAAAACACATCTTTTAACAAAATACATTAATTTAAAAAAAAAATACTATTGAATTTCAAAGCCAAAAGGACGAGTTATTTACCAAATGGTTGAATCTTCGACCAAAAAGATCGAACTTTTAACAAGATGTATGAATTTTCGAGTAGGATAAATCAAGTTTTAATTGAAAAGATCAAACTTCAACCTAAAATGGAAAAGTTACATTGCTAGTTAAAAAATCAATACTAAAACAAACTAAAAATTAATTTTAAACAAAAAGGTTACATTTACTGTCAAAGAAATGATTTTTCAACCAAAATTGCAAAAAAAAAAGATTTTTTGACAGAGTATTTCAACTTGAAAGGCTTGTTTTTAACCCAAAACATTATTAATTTCCTACAAATGAAATAGTTTAATTTTTAACTAAAGAGATAAAGCTTTAATCGAAAAATGAATTTTTAACCAAGTAGCTCAGCTTGGGACTAAGCAGCTGGATTTCTGACAAAAAATAGGACTTTTAACTAAGCAGTTGCATTTTCAGTAAAGGAAAATAAAATTTGTAAGTAATTAATATAAGTTTTTACCTGAAAAATTAAACATTAGAAAAAGGTGAGTTTTTAAAAAAGACGGTTAATGTTCTACAAAAATATACAAAAATCAACAAAATAGTTCTACTTTAAACAAAACTTTTGAATAAAAAATATGATAATTAAATAAAATATATATGATATATATATATATGATAAAAATATGATTATTTAACAAAAAACTAAAATTTTCTACCAAACAGTAACATTTTCATAAAAATATAAAAATTTTTAACCAAGAAGTCAAATTCAAATTAAAGGTATAACATTTTAACAAAAAATTAATTTTTAACTGAATTGTTTACTTTTCTACTAAACGGTTGCATCCTCAGCCAAACCAGAATAAATAAGAACTAAACAGTTGAATTTTTTATCAAATAGATGAAGTATTAACCAAAATATAAATTCTCGACCAAAAATGACAAATTACAAAAAAAAAATACATTTCACACTCTTTCATTTCATCATTTTACTCACTTTCCTTAGTGCTAAACACTATGGAACTTAGGTCACTGTCTAGTTCGAAATTTTCTTAAATTATTTTCCAATATATCAGGGTATATTAAAAAAAATCCAAAAATTCATAAATTGATTTCAATAATCTGAAATGATTCTAAAGAATTGCAAGGTATTAAAAGAATGGAATAAAATTTTCAAAAGTTGTGAACTTTCAACGTTGTAATAAATATAAAAAAATTTCAAAAGATTTTGTAGGCTTCGAAATATTATAGAACGTTTTAAAAAGTTCAAAGAATTTGTAATTGATTTCAGTATTTTATTAGAATTCAAATAATTTGACATATTTTAGGGAATTTTAAGTTTCCCAGGAATTTCATAAGATTTTCGAGGATTTAAACGATTTCAAGATATTTGAAAAGCTTCTATGGTATTTTGCTGAATTTTCCAAGATTTGAAGAAATATCAAATTTCATGTAATTTTACGGGATTTTATCATATATGTTTTGTAGGATTTGAAAGATTTTTATATACTTCAAGGTATCTTGACAGACTTTAAAGATTTTAAAGACTTTAAATATTTGTTGAAATTCAAACATAATTTCCAACAGCTTGCAAAAATTTCTAGGGAGTTCAACGATTGCAAAGGATTTAAAATATCCTAGGATATTTTTAATATGCCTAAAAAAATTAAAGTTATTCTAAAATATTTGAAAGATTCTAGAGTTTTCTTTCAAATGACATTACATTTTTGATAGCTTAAAATAGTTTTAAAGGATTTTAAAGAATTTGGTATATTTTAAGGTATTTAAAAATATTCCTAGGCATTTTCGAATTCTTACGTCTTATGAATTTATTCTGGATTTTTAAAATTTGATTTAGAACTCTTATAAATTTATTCATTTTGTTTTAAATTGAACATAAAATTAACTACATTATTATTGATAATTAGGAACTTTTAGTGACTTTTGGATCAGAAATGTACTTTTGGCGAGACTTTTCGTCACTTTTTGGGTTTAAATAGGTAACTTTTTTATATTTTAAAATTAAATTAGTCTTCAGCAAAACTTAGACTGATAAATTAAAAATGTATAAATATAAATTTTTTTTATTCCATACATGACAGATTACATATTTAATATTTTGCAAGATAAAAAAGATGAGGTAAAAGTTAGGGAATTTTGAAAATGAAGTTTTGGGGCTACTCTAGTTTCTTATTTCTTGAGAGATATTTTTTTCACATTTATCAGCATCACAGACGTTAAGCCAAAATTCTTGTGTCATAATAATGGCTCATATTTCAAGTTCCTGCATAATATGATTACGCGACCCCTTTATCTTTGAATCCAATTAAAACCCTTGAGATCCCAGAGCAATTTTAGAAGACAGCAATGACATGGACAAATTCTTTCGGAATCCCTCTTTATTTTTGGTCATTATAAATTTCAAAACATAAATTCGTATTAAATGTAATCGCAACCAGATCTAAAACTTGTTTTTTGATGATTAGATGATGATCATGATGAAGATCTAGCCACTGGAGATAAGATCAGACCATGATGAGGATGATTCAGCTTGTAAAGTCGAGATTAGATGATGATGATGATGATCTAGCCCAGTGACGACAAGATCAAATGATGATGATGATAGTGATGATGATCTGGCTAGTAAAGATAAGATCAGGTGATAAGGATGATGATTCAGTCAGTAAAGGTAAGATAAGATGATGATGTAGATCCAGCCAGTAAAGACAAGATCAAATGATGATAATGGTCCAGCCAGAGAATGCTAGAGCAGATGATGGAGATGATGTTCTAGCCATTAAAGACAGGATCACATCATGATAATGCTCAATAAATGGTCAAAAAATCTATAAGATTCACCTTCTGTCATTTTTGTAATTGATCTGAGGAAGACTAAGTTATTAAGCAGTGATGGTTTGTAAAATGGTTTTTCAAAAGGTGCAGTCACAAATATTTCTTCGCTTCCTCGTGCTTTTATTCGATTTCCTACCGGCCTCCAACTGACTGACTTCAGATTCATTAATAAGCGTCGCCGTGATTTATCTAGCAATGGGGCTATGTAGCGGAAAAGAGGTCATAACCTGGGGAGAATCGAGCTTTTGAAAACCGTCGAGCAAATAACGCTTTGAAGAAGAAGAAGTGCTGCAGTTATTTAAATTAAATTATTCAGATGTCTCTTATTGGAAAAATTTGTTATTTCTTGAATTGGCAGAACCTAAGCAAAATTATGCTCTGTTTAGAATGTTGTACTATCATTTCGTCGACCTAGAGTGTCCTCCGTATCCACTTAAAAAAACTTTATTATTTTTATGCTCAGTAAGTGTTTAACTTTGTTTCTTGCTAAGTTTGTTCTCTCAGCTATTATAATTATTAATTTAGATAGTCATGTTCATTGAAAGTTAGAATATTAATAATTTAAAAAAATATGTTTAACCTAAAAATTAACCAAGGGAATATTATTCGAAAGTCAATAATTTGAAAATAAGTTATTTACTTCGAGAAATGCAATGCAATAGAATAATATAAACTGTTATGTTGAAATGTTTGTTTAGGATTTTTATCATGAATAGCTCATTTATGAATTTATTTTTATCCACATCAAGTGAAATAGATTCATAATATTATTGAAATTTGTGTTAATATGCTCTTCATCACACGTTACTTTTATGCGATAAACTTATTTTGACGTTTGGCCAGGTTTTAATAGAGTTTAGCATGGTTAAACTTTAAACCTCATTTGCTCAGTTTTAACGTTGTGGGACATGAAGTACTATAACTTTAGGGCGACGATTTCTTCAAAATGATATTGTATTACACGAGCGAGATATTCTTGTCTAAAATATTTTAGTAAAATTAATCAAGCCTAAATTCATCAGTTTAGAATGTGTAATAATAAAGTCATTTAGTTTATGAAATTTCCTTCTTAAGTCTTGATTTCTAATTGGTAGTAACAAATGAAAAGTTTTTAAAAATTATATTATTGACAATTGAATAATGATTGTCTTTAAAAGGCTTTGGCAATAAGAAATTCTAATCCGTTTAAATTAAACGATTCTCACATTGAAACCTTAAATATTGAAATACAACTAATAGAGTGACAATGACTCAAAGAAATGTTCTCTTGTTTTTCAAGGATTCGTTTTGAAATTAATTAAATATAGTTCTAAATTTAAGGTTGAGTGGATTTTCACTTGTCGAAAAAGAATCTTTTTCCGGAAAACATCCGTTTGCGACAAACGTTATATAATCTTTCAACCACATAATTATATTAGTACAAAGTAGATGTTTAGTTAGTTCAAAAAAAAATAGGCCAGAGGATTCTGCTTTTGTGTCAAAAAAAAATTTTCACTGAGTAATGAATCAACTACATTATTTCGTGTACAAAATACTATCAAGTAGTATTTGGACGCTCCCTAACTGGTATCTTCGTTTTTCTTGATCTTTAAGGAATTATTCAAATTTCTTAAAATTTTATTTCTTAAAGCAATTTGCTTGAAGAAGATGTATTTATGACATTTTAACTACGAAAACGACTTCTTGGTACGTCTTGAACATCGAGAAATCAATATAATTGTCATATTTTACTTCGCAATGTAATTTCCTAAAGGTAGATGTATTGATGACATCTAGAATACCAGGATACCTCCTTCATACATCTCAATCTGCAAAAATTCATCAAAGTTCTCTAATATACACTATTAAATACAACTTTTTAAAAGAAGATTTATCTTCGACATCTAGATTCTAAACTACCAGGACAACTTCTCAGTACGTCTGGTTCTTCGGGAATCTACCAAAATTATTTAATATATACGTCTGAATACAATTCTCTCACAGTATGTTCATTTTTGATACTTAGTCTACCAGGACAACTTCTAAGTGCGTTTCTGTCTTTAAAAAAACATATCACAGTTCTTCAATTTCAATTTTTCAAACAATTTCATTGGACCAGATGTATTTTTAACACCTACATTTTTAATACAAGTTTTTAGTGTATCTTAATGTTCGAGAATCTATTAAAGTTCTTAAATATACAATTTGGGATACAATTTTAAAATGTATTTCTGACAGTAAGACTATCAGCATCATTTCGTAACGGTTCTCGATCTTTGAGAAACCATCAGTCTTACAAATTTAAGTTTTGACTACCATTTAAAAAAAATTTATTTCTGACACCTTCACTTCCAGGACAACTTCTTTGTCTAATTCCTAGTCTACGTCATGGTCTTCGAGAAATCTATCAAATTTTTTCAATTAGACTTCTCAATACAATTCCTTCAATGAAGATGTATTATCCACTTCTCGAATACCAAGATAACTGCTTAGTAGGTTTTGATCATCGTAAGTCCATAAAAGTTCTTTAATATACACTTCTGAATACAATTTCATTAAGAATTATGTATTTTCGTCCCCTTCTATACTGGAAAAACTTTTTTATTGCGTTCCGATCTTTAAGAATTAATTATATTATTTGTGACACCTACCTTTTTAAGACAACTTCTTAGTGCGTCTCGATGTTCGAGAGTCTACTAAAGACACTTAGATTATCTGCATCATTTCGCATTAACTTCGCAATAACTACGAGAATTCCTTTCTAATGTATCTGGATCTTTAAGGACCCATTAGACTTTCTTAAATTTCAATGTTAAGTTCAATTTTCATGGACAAGGTGTATTTTAGACATCTGAAATTACAAGGAACCCTAGGTAGGTCTCCCCCTCCGATTTTCTTTTTTCTCACCTATGTTTTAGTATTTGAAAAACTAAGCGACAAGTATTTTTTCTTATGTGCCCAAAATGGTTTTAAGGGGGTAAAAACCATCCCCGAGTAGTATGGTACCAAACACCCATTTAGTTGTTTCACACATAATAACAGAATCTTTCACAATCAAACCAATTTGAATAATATCCTCACAATAAGAGATAAAAATAAGATTTTATCAATGTGAAAAAAAAGTTTAGGGGGGTAAACTAACCCACAATAATTTTTAATTATACCAAAAATTTACAAACAGGCATGATATAAACTCAAAAAATCTGGAAAAAATATATATTGCACGCGATAATAAAATAAAGCTTACGTGTTTTTGCATTTTCATGATCAATTAATTTATAAGGGGTAACCACCCTTAACTAAATTTTATTATATTTCTGCAAAGCAAAGTAAGTTTCGCATGCAAAACAAAGCAGAACAATTTCTTCAAGATGATTTCAACTAAAGAAATGTGGAAAAAGTAAATATTACACGCGATAATACAATAAATTTTACATTTTTTGCATTTTCATGAAAAGTTAATTTATAAGGAGTATCCACCCTTAACTTCATTTTATTATAATTCTGCAAAATAAAGTAAGTTTCGCATGCAAAACAAAGCAGAAAAATTTCCTCACGAAGAAGGTTTAAATATCTGAATTTTCCATTATACATTAGTTAAACAATTTTATGGGGGTAAATTACCTTAAAATAGTTTACGATTATATGAGAAAATGATAAGGAAGACAACCGCTTAATCAATTCAACCACTGTATTTAAGGGTGGGTACCCCCTATAAATTAATTTCTCGTGGAAATGCAAAAACACGGGAACTGTATTTCATTATCCTGTGTGAAATATGTTTATTATTTTTTTTAGCTTCAATGTACACCTGTTTAATGATTTTCTTGTATAATCGTAACATCTTTTGGGGTATTTTATTTCTATACAATTGACTAATTTAAATTGAGAAATTTAGATTTTTAAAGGATCTTCGTGAGCAAATTTTTCTGCTCTGTTTTAGACGTGAAACTTACTTTAATTTGCAGAAATGTAATAAAACAAATTACAAATTAATTTTTCATGAAAATGCAAAAGCAGGTAAAATTAATTTTATTATTGGCATAATCAAAAATTATTGTGTAGTACTTTACTCCCCAAAATTTTCTTTTGATTAAATTGACAAGATTACATTTTTCATCTCTGATTGTGAGGAAATTGTTCCAGTTGGTTTGATTATGAAAGATTCTGTTATTGTATGTGAAACAACTAAATGGGTATTTCATACCGGACTATTCGGAAGTGATATTAACCCCCTAAAAAACATTTTGGGCACATCAGAAAAAATACGTGTCGCTTAGTTTTTCGAGTACGATAACATATGTAAGAACAAAGAAAATCGTAAGGGGACATCTAAATAGGGTTCCTTGCTAGTATATTTGGATCTTAGAGAAATCAATCAAATTCTTGAAATTTTACTTCAGTGGAAGCTTCTAATGTGTCCCCTAAGGGTTTACATTTTTCTTACACCTTCTTTATTCCTTTACACACCCTCCACACACTTACTTGGTGGTG
>NC_046660.1:47340620-47354232 GCF_010883055.1 Belonocnema kinseyi
GGCCACCGAGACTCTTCCAGAGGGCGAGGCGGGAATCGAACCCGCAAGCCGAAGGAGTGGGTCCAAAGCCTACGCTTTAGCCCCCACGACCATCGTCCCACTCTTTGAAATTTTACTTTCTAATCCAATTTTCTCAAGGAAGATGTATTATAGACACCTAGAATACTAGAATAATTTCCTAGTACGTCTTAATTTTCAAAAATCCACGACAGTTCTTCAATACGCACTTCTGAAAACAGTTTTCTTGGACAAGATGTATTCTGGATCACTTAGAGATGCGCCTCGATCATCAAAAAACAAAGTTTAAAAAATTTGAATATTGAATAGAATTTTCTTGGGCAAGATCTATTTTTGACACCTAGGATACAAGGGCAACTTCTTAGTTTTTCTGTTTCTTGAAAAATCGATAAAATTTTTAAAATTTATCTTCTGAACATAATTTACTCAAGGAAGATATATGATGGACACCAGAAATACCAGGCAAATTTCTTCGTACTTCTCGGTCTTTGAGAATCCATCAAAGTTTTTTTAATTTTAGTGGTAAATACAATTTTTTTCTACGAGATTTATTTGTTATACCTTGGATACTAGGACAACTTCTTAGTATATCTAAGTCTTCAAGAAATCGACACGATGCTTTAAATTTTATCTTCTCAATATAATGTCCTCAAGACAGATATTTTTTAAACACCTATAATCCTTGGATATGTTTTTAGTACGTGTCGATCTTTAAGTACTTATCAAAGTTCTTTAATATACACTTCTCAATACAATTTCCTTGGATAAGATGTATTTTTGACATCTAGTCTGGATCTTCAAGAAATTAATAAAATTCTTAAAATTTTACTTTTTAATACATTTTCTCAAGGAAGATATTTGACAGACACCTAGAATACCATGATAACATCTTAGTATGACCTGATCCTCGAATATCCGTTACAGTTATTTAATATTCACTTTAGAATACAATTTCATTTCCCAAGATGTATTTTTGATACTTACGATACTCTTGCAACTTATTAGTTTGCCTGAATCCTCAAGAAATCAATACAATTCTTTAAATTGTATTTTCTGAATGTTATTTCTTCAAGGAAGATGTATCATGAACACCTAGAAGACTAGGATTACTTTCTAGTACGTTTCAATCTCCGAGATTCTAATAAAGTTCTTTATATGGAATAGCCAGAATAAGAGCTCTTTTCCTGTTCGAAGAACGGCAGTAAAATAGAACTTTATAGTGCAAGAAAAGAGTCTTTGTCTTCGGAAATCCATCAAAGTTGTTTGATATACATTTTTAACTACAATTTCTTTGGGCAATATGTATTTTTGACACCTATACTTCCAGGACAACTTCTTTAGTGTTGCATTTCGACACGAGAATTTCAAATATTTCGATCGTTCGAATAAAATCGACCTATACCATCAGAAAAATAATAATTGTAATAATAAAAGTGACTTAAAAAAAGGAAGTAATTAATTCTACTGACAATGATTAATTAGTTAAATAAATAATAAATTCATCACTAAGGTGATTAGGGAAAAATAGTAATTCAATCATTGTAAATTTTTTAAATTTTCTGAATAGTAAAAATTTTCTAATTATTAAAAAAGTAATAATTATGAATTACTATTCATTTGTGAATCCAAAACTAAAATCATTGAAATCTTGTTTAATATATTAATTCTCTTAAATTACATAAATCTTCTACTCACCATAAACATAAAGAAAAACTAGGTTGGAAGAAATGAAAAAATATTTGGTAAACATAACAAAATCTTTAAGAGTTTGAAAATATTTTTACTTTCATCAAAACCTTTAAAATTCCTAAATATCTTTTAATCTGATTCGAATTATTCCTAGAATTTTAAAAATATTGAAAAATTGAAATAATTGCTTTGAAATATTTCAGATTAAACAAATTTAGATATCTTTTGAAATATTTTGAACTTTTTAAAAATTTTCTTTAAAAATTCATTAAAAAAAATAATATTAAAAATGTTTACATGAATCGTTAGAATTGTTTCTTATTTTCTGGAAACCTTTAAGATTTTCAAAAAAAACTTTGAAATTTGGTTTTTATATAATAAAATTAATTTTTTCATTAAATAAAATTGAAAACTTTTCCAGAAATCTTAAAAAAAATTTCTTTATGTTGAAACCTTTTAAAATCCTTCAAAAAGTTCAAAACTTTATTCCAAAACCTTCTAAAATCTATGTTTTTTTAATTCTAAATTTTTGCAAATTATAAATTAGTTTTCAATTTTTTTCAAAACTTCCTAATAATGTGTTGTAACCTAATTCGAGTTTTTTTAGAATTTTTTTAATTCCTGAAAAATTAAAAAAATTACCCTTAAATCCTTTAGATTTTCTTTTTTTTTGAAAATTGTGGAAATCTCCTGAAATGCTTGAAAAATGTAAAATGTATTTTGAAATTCGTTTATAAGAATAAAAAATAATGTTGAATTTGACGAGAAATCTTTAAAAAATGTTTTTTTTTATCTCGAAATCTTTAAAAATTCCCGTAGTACTTTTAAATTTGTTTTTCGAAATCTTAAATAATCTAGATTTTGCGGTACATTTTTTTAACCTCTCCAAGTTTAAAATTATTTTTGACTCTCTAAAACTTCTAAACGTTTGTTAAGACTATATTTCCTGCATTTTTTATGCTGCAAAACTAAAAAAATGGTAGTCTCTGTTTTGTAAATTCAGATGAAATCTTTAAAAACTTGTATTACAGTCTTCCATACCCTTTTTCGCCAATTTATGAAATCATTCAAAACGATTTGAAAAACTTTAAATCAATTTTACATGAAAAAATCACATTTAAAATTTTCCTAAACATCTTAAAAAAATTCGTTTCTTCTCCTAAAAATTTCAAAATGCTTGAAAGATTTCGAAATTCTTTGTTTCAATTCTTAAAAAATGTAAATTTTTTAAGAACTTGTTTTAACCCCTAAGTACTCTCTTAAAAATTATTTTTAAAAACAAATAAAAAGAAACATCAATTTATTTTCAAATTTTTTAAATTTGCTTTAAAAACTTCAACATCTTATTTCTAAATTTCACAAAATCAATTAAAATTTTTTGAAATCTTTCTTAATTTTCTCCTCAAATTAATTTTTGAAAATGAAAAATCTTTCCGCATATTTCCAGGAATCTTAAGAAAATTGTGTATGCTCTTGAAATGTTTCAAAAAAACTTTTTTTTTTAAATCTTGGCATTCTTTTTATGTTTAGAATTTTTTAAAGATAAATTTCATGTGATAAAGTTATAATATTTTAGTTAGTATTTCAAAATATCGATTGTATAAGATGAGACCATATTAGATTATGGTAATAGCAACCGAGATAAAGTAAATTATCGACTGTTTCTTGTATTGTGTCGCTCGAATACATCACTAAACTTTTTACTGTATCTTGATCTTCGAGAAAGTATACAAATTTTCTAAATTTCACTTTCTATTACAATTTTCTCGTGGAAGATTTACTCTTGACACCTTGAATCTTAAGACTACTTCTAAGTACGTTTGGATCTTTGTGAAATCAATAACATTCTTTAATATACAATTCTCAATACAATTCCCAGGGGAAAATGTATTTTGGTACCTAGAATACCAGGATAATTTCGTAGCGCCTATCAATTTTCGATAAACCATCACAGTTTTTTAAATTTCACTTTTAAATGTAATTTTCTTAGACAAGATTTATTTTTTACATTTAGGCTAAATTCTTCTAGATCTTCAAGAAACCATCTAAGTTTTTAGATTTTACTTTTAAATACAATTTTCCTAGGAAAGGTGTATCTATGATTCCCAGAGCTCGAGATTTAACCCTTAGAGAGTACCGGGAGTCCACACCCCATCTCAAATTTTATTTAGAGTTGCAAATTGATTGTCAAGGCTATTGCATCCTATTTCGAAAGGCTGAAACTCACTTCTGATATGCTCCAGATTCAAAAATTTTGATTGGGGGCTTCAGAATCTACCACTTTTAAAAGTAGCGTCTGATGGACTCCCTATACTCCGCGTGTTGTTGGGAAGAGGTGTACGCTCTGAGATTTTATAAAAATTCATATATATATTTTAATAAAATGATAAGATATGAAGTAAACAATATTGTAAAATAAGTTTACTACGTAACCCTCTAGCTTAGGCTTCCTATAATATATAAACAATTACCTTCAACATCATCCTCTTGCCATAAATGAAAATAAAAATATTTCTGAAAACATCACCTATTACATTTTTTTAAAATATACTCACCCTCTGAAAGAAATAAGTAAATTAATATGCTTCAAGGCTTTAAAGTTTGCAAAGATTTCGATCAGGATGTTAAGCCAATTTTACATGTCTTGGCTTTCCTGCAGGGTTGAAAGGATCACGTAGGCGAGGAAAGTGAGAGAGCGGAAGGAAGGATTTCTAATACCTGGATGATTGCAATAGGTTTTCATTGGCACGCGAATGAAAGGCATCTCGTCTCGTCTCGTCTAGTCGTATTCGCAAACGACTTTAATGCACGTGTCGTTGGACTGCTCGAAGTAATACTACTTGGGTTACAACTAGGCGAAGCGTTCGTGCCAAGACCACCTCCCTGGTTGGCTGGTTGGCAATACTATATCACCACCGAAGTCAATGTATAGTCATAGTAGTCCTTCTCTTGGAGGAGAGAAATTTTATTTACCCCAGTGAAAGGCATCCCTTTTCCGACTTTATTCTTTCAGGGTTGCCTCTCGGGTCTTTTCCTCTTTTCCACTTATCCGAACTCCACAGGAATTGTTTCACTCCGTGTTTCTACGTTTATAGCGCGCAATCTACTGTATCGACTACAATCCGCTGCCCTGACTCTTTTCTCGTGATCTTTGAGTTTAATTATTATGAAAGCGTCCACATGAGGGCGACCCAAAAAACAAAAGGTTAGAATTTCTTTGACGAAAATTCCTTGGATTGGAGTAAAGAACACGTTTTTGTCAATTCTGCCCAAAACATGAAAATATATACACTCAGACTTTAATTTTAGCAAATTTGATTCATGCGTTCCAAGAATTATAACGCTTACTCATGGGACTCACTCATTCCACTTTCTCATGAGGCTGAGTTATGGCGCTCACTCATGGTGCTCACTCATGGCGTTCGCTCATTTCGCTTACTAATGACGGTCACTGATGGTGCTCACTCATTTGGCTCACACATAGCGCTCACGCATGCCGCTTATTCGTGCCGCTCAGTCAAGGTGCTCATGCATGTCGCTCACTCATGCCACTCATTCATGGCGCTCACTTATTCTACATACTTATAACGCTCACCCATGGTGCTCACTCATGGGGCTCACTCATTCCGCTTACTTCTGTCGCCCACACATAACGCTTACACATGACGCTCACGCATGACGCCTATTATTACCGGTCACGCTTGCGGGACAAAAAAATAAATGTTGAACAATGTAGTTTAGCGTTTAAATAAGCATTGAAATTTTCTGCTAAAAAACAACACAAATTTCCTTCAAAACAAACAAATTAAAAATTATTGAATTTTCAAGAGAAAATAAGAAATATTTCAAAGATTTGATTTTCCACTCGAAAATACGAATATTTGGAAAGCGGTTGATTTCCTACTAATTTGTTAAATTTTGTAACCAAAATGACTTATTATATTGATTAGAACAAAATTTTGAGGGCTTAAATTTGCATTGGAGAATTGTGAAAACGTTTCTTAAAAGCTCTATTTCTGGAGGACTTAACTGGAGATATGGTCAAATAGCCATTTTCATTAATGAATGTTTCAAATATATATTTTTTAATTTCCTGAGCTTAAGAATTAGAGCATTATTAGTATTTGCCTTTTTGAAACAAAGTAAACTAGAACAAAGCAAGGTACGAAAAGAGATAGGTCGGCAAAAACTATGCACCTAAAAAAGATCTACAAATTTATCATGAGTTACATTTTCATAGGATAAGTTTCTTGTGTTTTATTGATGAGCAGCAACATTGTAATGTAAAATAAAAAACAAATATTCAAGTAATCATGATAAATATAATTATGGATTTATTTTTCAATATTTAAATAAACAATCCTAGGCAGAGTTAATCAAAAAATGTATTGTATTTTATATAAATGTGTTGAGCATAATGTAGAAAAGTTAAGATTTTGGACAAAATCGAGTGCGAAGCACGAGATATGGGATGAGAATGTCTTCGGGAAAGCTCTTTTACAAAAGAGATTTCACAATCTTAAAATTACATGTTGTCGATTCGCTCACCGTTAATTTAAAAAGGTCTCCGCACGAATGTGTGAGAAATGCAAAGATCGAGCGCGAAGTACGAGAACCATCAGACGTGCGCTCTAGGTGCCATCAACCACTCAAGTGAAGCTCTTTTAACAAAAGGGAATTGAAACTCACAAAATTACAGTAGCGAATGTTTTAAGTTTTAATTTTAAAAGGTTGGCGCAAGAACTTGCGAAAAATATAGAGACCGCTCAGGTGCGAGTTTTCCATTGGGCCATAGTCGGGCCAACTTTCTCGGAGTTGGGCTAACTTTGCCGACCAGGCATTGGCCAACATACCAAAATGATAACTATAGCCCAACTCTGTTTGCCGACTATTGGCTACCATAGTTGGCCCAACCATGACTACTAGAAGTCGGCCCAACGGCGAAATTATAACTTTGGCCCGACCATTGGTACAATATCCATTGCCAAAATCGGGCCAACTATGGCAATTACACGGAAAAAAATATCCTTTAAATTAAATAGAGAATACGATGGGTAGTATAATAAATATAATACAATCACTACACTGTTTATAATCGCACGCTATGAAAATTTTCATTCGCCTTGGGTTTCGAACCCTATAAGTTTCGCATTCCCCATTCCTAACGTCTAAAGCCTCTCGTCTAACCTAGCTGGAAGTATTATAAAAAAATCTGAAATATAACCGACAGCTGTGCATGGTCGTCTGCAAATTTTTGTGAACCATTCTATAAAAAATATTGCTACGCGCATAATATTACTTTGAAAACTTGAAAGTCATTTAAATTCTACCGAAATTCCTCAAAAATTCTTCTAAATTATTTTAAATCTCTTAAATTCATTAGTAATATCTTGAACTCTTTTAAATATTTTGAAATCTTTTAAAATTCGTTTATAAATGAAAAAATTTTTTAAATCAAATAACTCCAGTTAAGTCGCTTGAAATTCCTGAAAGTCTGTTTAAATACTTAAAAATATTTTTAAATTACATGAAAATCCTTAAACACTTTTGATTTTTTTTAAATCATTTAAAATGCTTTTTAAGATTTTAAATTACTTCACTCACTTTTTAAACCATATTAAATCCATTGAAATGGCACAAAATCCCTTAAAATTATTAAAAGTCTTTCGGACTTATAAAAAGTATTTTAAAGCCTCTAAAATCTCTTGAAAATTCTTTTGCTTTTTTTAATTCTTCTTAAATATTTTAAACTTCTTTAAAATTACTTGAAATATTTCGAAGTACATTTATAATTTTTTTTCTCTTTTTATTAAAAAGAATGTTGAAATCTCTTTATGCCGATTTTTGGGCCGTCTTTGGCCCTGAGTTGGGCAAGTAGTCGGCGTTACTCGTTAACAAAAGTTTTCTCAGAGTTGCCCCGATGGTTGGTCCATGTTCCGGCCATTGTTGGGCCAAGAGTCGGCCTAACTTCTTCAGAACTTTTTAAATCCCTTCATGCCGATCTCTGGGCCGACTTTGGCCCAGAGTTTGGCCGTTAGTCGGCGTTACTCCTTAAGGAAAGATGTCCCATAGTTGCCCCGATGGTTGGTCCATGTTTGGGCCATTGTTGGGCCAATAGTCGGCCTAACTTCTTCAGAATTTTCTCAATCTCTTCATTCCGATATCTGGGTCGACTTTGGCTCAGAGTTGGACCAGTAGTCGGATTTACTCGTTAACGAAAGATTTCCCATAGTTGCCCTAATGGTTGGTCCATGTTCGGGACAAAGTTGGGCCAAAAGTCGGTTCCACGTTGTCTGCCAACGTTGGCAGTTTAGGTTGGGCTGACAAAAGTATCTTATAAATACAAAAGGTGGCCCAACTTCGGCTGCCGATCTACGGCGGCCCAACGTATCCGCTCTGGGTGCCGACCTGAATTCGCACTTGGGCGAGTGCGTAGCGCGAAATAAATATATCATCGAGTGCGAAGCGCTCTAAAAATCGCAAGCGAAGCGATAAGCGCGCCTAGCGTGCGATGACAATATACCGGCGCAGCGGACAGATTGTTTTGAACGGAAATGGTACTATTCCATTTTTGGTAAAAATATTGATAGTTTTTATTTGAAAACTCAACTATTTGGTTCAAAATGAACTTTTCAGTGCATAATTTTTATTTTCTAATAGAAATTTTTAATTTTTGAATAAAAATTTCTTCGCTTTTTGTGGAATGTTCTTGATTAAAAATTCAACTAGCTTCTCATAAATTCATCTTTTTAGCTTAAAGATTCAGCGAGAACTTTAAAAATTCTACTTTTTTGTTGAAACTTTAACTATTTGGTTGATAGTTTGAATATTTTGTTAAAAATACCTCGATATTGCATTAAAGTTGAACTATTTGTTTGTCGATGCCACTGTTTGGTGTAAAATTAATTTTTTTTATTAAAAAATCATATTTTTTGGTTGAGATTTTGTCTGTTTTGCAGAAAATTTGTCTTTTTAACTGGAAATTCTATTATTTTGTTAAAAAATTCAACTATTTGGACAAAAATTAACTATTGAATTTTTAGTTAAACATTTATATTTTAAATAAAAAATTGATCCTTTCTCCTCTAAAATTTATCCTTTTTGGTTACGAATGTAACTGCATGTTTAACAATTATTCTATATTAAATTAATTTTTTGTTGTAGTTGAAGATTCTTTACTTTAGTTCAAATTTCGACAGTTGTAACGTAAATAAATTTTTTTGCATGAAAAATTAATATTTTGAATTAAAAATTCATCTGTTCTATGTAAAAATTGTCTTCTTGGTTTAAAAATTCAACAGTTCGGTAGGAAATTACACTATTTAGTTGAAAATTAACTTTTTAGTTAAAAATTTATAATTTTTGGATTTAAAGTTAACAGTTTTGGTGGCATACCTGATAATATTTCTGGATTAAAAATTTGATTCTTGCTTAAAATTCTTTTTTTTTTTTAATTTGAGAACTCAACTATTTTTATTTGAAACTCAGCTACTTGGTTGAATGTTAAACTGATTTTCTAAGAATTCAAATTTTTGAATGAAATTTAAGACTTTGGTTGAAGATTTACCCAGGTGGCATCTCTTCCCCAACAAATTTTTTAAGTAGTTTCAAAGATGTCAAAAATGCGGCAAGTCTCTCCAGCGGCATCTCTCCCCTTACACATTTTTTGGTAGTTTTAAAGATGGAAAAAATGGGAGACTTGCCGCACTTTTGCCATTTTTAGAAGTTCTTAAAAAATATTCATGGGGGAGAGATGCCACTGGGGAGACTTGCTGCATTTTTGCCATCTTTAAAACTACTTAGAAAATTTCTTGGGGGAGAGATGCCGCTTGGGAGACTTGCCGCACTTTTGCCAGTTTTAGAAGTTCGTACAAAATATTCATGGGGGAAAGATGCCGCTGGGGAGAATTGCCGCATTTTTGTCATCTTTAAAACTACCAAAAAATTTATTGGGGGAAAGATGCCGCTTAGGAGACTTGCCGCACTTTTTCCATTTTTGGAAGTTCTTAAAAAATATTCATAGGGGAGAGATGCCACTGGGGAGACTTGCCGCATTTTTGCCATCTTTAAAACTACTTAGAAAATTTCTTGGGGGAGAGATGCCGCTTCGGAGACTTGCCGCACTTTTGCCAGTTTTAGAAGTTCGTACAAAATATTCATGGGGGAAAGATGCCGCTGGGGAGAATTGCCGCATTTTTGTCATCTTTAAAACTACCAAAAAATTTGTTGGGGGAAAAATGCCGCTTAGGAGACTTGCCGCACTTTTTCCATTTTTGGAAGTTCTTAAAAATATTCATGGGGGAGAGAAGCCGCTGGGGAGACTTGCCGCATTTTTGCCATCTTCAAAACTACCAAAAAATGTTTTGGGGGAGAGATGCCGTTGGAGAGACTTGCCGCATTTTTACCATTTTTAGAAGTTCCTAAAAAATTTCTTGGGGAAGAGATGCCGCTGGGGAGACTTGCCGCACTTTTGCCATTCTTAAAAGTCCTTACAAAATTTTCTTGGGGGTGAGATGCCGCTGGGGAGACTTGCCAAATTTTTACCATGTTTGGAAGTACTAAATAAATTTTCTTGGGTGATAGATGTCGCTGGATAGACTTGCCGTAGTTTTGCCATTTTTAGAAGTTCTCACAAAATTTTTGTGGGGGAGAGATGCCGCTATGGAGACTTTCCGCAGTTGTTTCACCTTTGGAAGTACTTAACAAGTTTTTTCGGGGGAGAGATGCCGCCGGGGAGGATTGCCGCAGTTACGTCGTCTTTGGAAGTGCTTTAACATATTTCTTGGGGGAGAGATTCCGCTGGGGAGACTTGCCGCTGATGAGAGATGCCGCAAATGTGACAATCCTGGGAGACTTGCCTCACTTTTGCCACATTGATGTGGATTTGAACATTCTTCCACGGGTGAGAGATGCCACTGAGGAGACTTTTCGCTGGTGGGAGATGCCGCAGATGTGACAATTAGTTCCGGGAGGCTTGCCGCAGTTTTAATATTTTAATATAAACCCGAAAATATTTTCCACGGTAGAGATGCCACCGGGAAGACAATTAGTCCAGGGAGACTTATCTCAGTTTAGTCTTTTTAATTGGACATTAAACATTTTTTGGAAGGGAGAGATGCCACTGGGAGAATTTTTACTGGTGAGAGATGCCGCAAAAATGTAGAGATGTCGCAGTTGTGACATGCCGCAGAAGAGGCATGCCGTAGATGTGACATGCCGCAGAGGTGACATGCCGTAGATGTGACATGCGGCAGAGAGACTTGCCGCATGTGACATGATATAATCCCAGTGCATTGGCTCAAAGTCGGAAAGACTTTGGCCCGCCGTAGATCGGCAACCAAAGTCGGGCCATCTTTTATATTTATAAGATATTTATGTCGGCCCAACCTAACAGCCAACGTTGGCAGACAACGTGGGACCGGCTGTTGGCCCAACCTTGGCTCGAACATGGACCAACCGTCAGGGCAACTATGGGAAATCTTTCGTTAACGAGTAAAGCCGACTACTGGCTCAACTATGGGCCAAAGTTGGCCCAAAGATCGGCATGAAGGGATTTAGAAAGTTCTGAAGAAGTTGGCCGACTATTAGCTTAACAATGGCCCAAACATGGACCAACTATCGGGGCAACTATGAGAAACCTTTCGTTAACGAGTAACGCCGACTACCGGCCCAACTCTGGGCCAAAGTCAGCCAAAAAAATTTATAAATGAATTTCAAAATATTCCAAGTAATTTTAAAGAAGCTTAAAACATTTAAGAAGAATTAAAAAAGCAAAAAAATTTTCAAGAGATTTTAGAGAATTTAAAATACTTTTTATGAGTCCAAGAGATTTTAAGGGATCTTGTGCCATTTCAATAGATTTAATATGGTTTAAAAAGTGAGTAAAGGAATTTAAAATCTTAGAAAGCATGTAAATGATTTAAAAAAAAAGAGCTTAAGGATTTTTATGTAATTTAAAAACATTTTTAAGCATCTAAACAGACTTTCAGGAATTTCAAGGGATTTAGATGAAGTTATTTGATTTTGAAAATTTTTAAATTTATAAACGAATTTCAAAAGGTTTCACAATTTTTAAAAGAGTTCAAGATATTCTTAATATTTTTAAGAGATTTTAACTAATTTTGAAAATTTTTTGGGGAATTTCGGTAGAATTTAAATGACTTTTAAGATTTTAAAATATAGATAATGTTCTTGAATTATTTAAAGTTTGTTAAATATCTTGAAATCTTTGGAAATTTGTAGAAATCCTTTGAATTCTAATGAATTTCTAAATATATATATATATTGATTCTTTTGAATGTTTGATAATATTAAAAAATTTTTTGAATCTAGTTTAAATCTTGTTTAATCACATATAATATTCAATAAAAATTTGTATTATTTGTAAAATCTGAAATCTTATTACATTTATTATTATGATCGTAGCAATATTTTTTATAGAATGGTTAACAGAAATTTGCAGACGGCCGTGCATAGTTGTCGGTTATATTTCAGATTTTTCTGCAATACTCCCAGATAGGTTAACCGAGAGGCTTTAGGCGTTAGGAATTAGGAATGCAAAACTTATAGGGTTCGAATCCCAAGGCAAATAGAAATTTGCATAGCGTGCGAATTTAAACAGTGTAGTGATTGTATTATATTTATTAAACTACCCATCGTATCCTCTACTAAAAGATTAGTTCTATAAAATTTTCTGGATATTTTTTTCCGTGTAATTGCCATAGTTAACATGATTTTGGTAATGGATATTGTACCAACAGTCGGCTAAGATGGTCGGGCCAAAGTTATAATTTCGCTGTTGGGCCGACTTCTGGTAGTCATGGTTGGGCCAACTATGGTAGCCAATAATCGGCAAAAAGAGTTGGGCTATGGTTGTCATTTCGGTATGTTGGTCAGTGCCTGGTTGGCAAAGTTAGCCCAACTCCGAGAAAGTTGGCCAAACTATGGCCCAATGGAAAATTCGCACATGGGTAACTATTCTGTTGTTGGTTAAGAATCTGTCTTTTGTAGTTGTAAATTTATTTATTGTGTTGAAAATGCATATTTTTTAGTTGAAAATGCAAGTCATTGGTTACAGATTCATGTATTTTGTTAAAAATTTCTTTCTGCTTGGTTGAGAATTCATTCTTTTCACTAAAAATGAGAAAATGAATATTTTTAATTTAAATTAATCTTTTCTGGTAGAAATTTTTCATTTCTGGTTCAAAGTGCAAATGCCTGGTGAGAATGAATCTTTTCTAGCTAAGGATTGCACTGTTTTTTTTGGTGGAGGATTAATCATTTTAGTTGAAAATTCAACAGCTTTGTTAATTTTTTTTTTACTTCAAAATCTGTCTTGATTGAAAATCTAACTCTTGCGGAAAATTCATCTGTTTTGTTTGTGAACTCAACTGTTTTTGATTTTAAATTCAACTAATTGGCTAAAAGTTGAACTCTTCTGTCAAAAATGTATTTTTTGTTGAAAAATTAACTATTTTGTTAGAAATATTTTTGCAGAAGTTCAATTATTTTTGGCTGAAAATTTAATTTTTTGTTTGAAAAATCATTATTCTTGATTAAAAATTACGGTCTTTATTGAAATTAACTTCTTGGGCCTAACAAGTTCTTATTTTTAGTTGAAAACCATGAATACTTCGTCAGAAATTATTCTTTTTTTGGTAGAAAGTTAAGTGTTTTGGTTGAAAAGATATCAAATTGGTAGAAAATGTATATTTCGATTTGAAATGTTAAGCATTTCATATCTAATTTAAAATGGTACCTTACCCTAATTTATTAACAAAAATTTATTGACCTATTATTCCCTTATTTGCATGAAAAAACCACCCTATTTTCCTATCGTAAGAGAATTTTGTGCCATAAGGTCAGTCAGTATAAAAAAATATCGAGGGATAATGGATGCTAGAAG
>NC_046660.1:47354242-47356650 GCF_010883055.1 Belonocnema kinseyi
TTAACATTATTTAGCGATAAATTTTTATATAGAAGATATCAGAAAAAAACGTAAAAAAATTTCGCTGCTTTCGCGATGATAAAAATTGAAGGCAATTTTGACATTGAGCCTCCATATAGCCGCATCACTTTTTAGTAAGCTTTTACACTTACCAAATTTTTTAGGTTAATTATAATAAATTTATGGAAATGATAGCCAAATATAAAAAGATACGCTTTAATTTTATTAGTGTCTCTGTCAGGGTAAATATGAATCAATTATTATTACTGCTAATTAATATTTCTTCGTACACAATGTTTAATTCTTAATGGGATCCTATAGTAAATAAAAAAATGGTTTATAAGATGTAATGGAATTCTCATAGCAAAATAAAAAATTACCTAATGACAGTGCATAAACTTTGATCCATATTTACCCTGCATGATCAAGAATCATCGCTCTTGACGGTATTCAATATTATTTAATTTTTGGTAATTTGATTATTCTTAAAATTGAACGTTATTCGAATTTATCAAAGTCATAAATCTCATTTTTTTAAAGAAAAAAAAAACACATTCGACTTTATAGAATGAACTCTAGGAAAGTTGCCGATGCATTATTGGTTCTATTCAAAACATTATTAGCGCAAGGTTGAATTCGTACTTTGCAATTAAACAGATGTTAATTTTAGATTTAATTAATTTTGATAGGATTTTAGAAGATTCATCAGATTTGACGATAAATTCTCAAGTCTTAATGAAATTTAAGAAATTCCATAAGACATCAAACTACTTTAGTAGATATTAGTTTTCTAGCCATTGAGTTTTCAAAGTCCTCTCTGTTTAATAGTTTGTGTATTCTGTTTCAGGTGAGTTATTCGAGTGAAATCAACCATATTCTACTGTAAGTTATTTAGTATTATTATTTTAAGAAAACATATATATCCTCGAAACGACTAATTATGGAAGAATTCTCCTAAACAAGTTATCAAACTTTGGTGGAAACTTATTTTTTATACTAGCGTGGTTGTTGCACATTGAAAAAAGTATATTTTTAAATTAATTGTTACTGTCAGTAAGGGCGATTACTAAGGTATTACAATTAAATTAATTTCATCCCTTTAAATCGTGATAAAGCATTTCTTCTTTTTCCTTAATATTCATAAATCAATATATTTTGTTATTTTGTGATATTTTGTTCACATTATTTTTATTATACTATGAAGCCATGCAAGCCATGCTTTTTAATTTTTATTTTAAATCCCAGTTTGCGGATTAAAAATTCATGAATATAATCAAAGCTTTAGCTAAATGCTGAATTCGTGTTAGCGAAATACACAATATCAAAATAAAGAAAATCCGTAATAATTATTGCCTACCAAAACCCGATAAGTTCCTTACAATTCAAATAAAACATTATATGATGAATCCTTTTATAAAAAAATTATTTAATTGAAATGCGAAAAGAAATCTATTACTTATTGTTTTTTTTATTCAATTTTCAGCAATAAAAGATTCATGTTTATAACTTGATATTCGAATGCCAAAATTCACATTTTTGTAATAACAAAGTTATGAATAACAATTATTATTTAAAAATTTCAATAGACATTCAGTTTCAAGATTCGAATGAGCCATACACACATAAGGATTTTTTCGAAGGGTGATCATTTGTCTTTTGATTGTACACCAGATTTTTAGATTTCAAAATATTTACAAATATTCCTCTAAATGTATCAACAATTTTAGAAAAATTTCAAAGATTTTAAATCATTTAAAAAAATGTCAAAACTTTCCAGAGATTTCAAACAGGCGGTTACATCACATTTCGAAGATTTTAAACGATTTTAAAAGATTTCACAAATATTTCAGAAGGAATTAAAATACATTACATGATTTCAAAAATATTTCCTAAGGATTTTAGTGAGTTTTACCAAAGCGTATAAACCATATTTTATAGATTGAAAAATTTTCAAATGATTTAAAAATTTTGGAAAGAGTTAAAAATATTTCACAAATATTTAAAATTATTTTAAACGATTTCATATGATTTCAAAAAGATTTTAAGTTTTTTAAAAGGTTTAAAAAGTTTAAAAAGATTTAATAAAATTTCGAAATATTCCATAAAAATTTCGAAAAGGTTTTATAACTTTCAAAAGATTTCAAAAAGGCGCGTACACCAGATTCAAAAGATTTGAAACAAGTTAAAAGGTTTTAAAAGATCTTGAAAAATTTCACAAAGATTTGAAAAAGGTTTGAAATATTTCACAACTATTTGAACGATTCCACAAAGGTCTGTATACAAGATTTTAAAGAATTTAAACAGTTTTACGAGGGTAGTTCAATAAGTCCTTAGAATGAAGTATAAAAACAATTTTTTTTGGGTAAATTTTTTTTTATTTTTAACATAATCTCCTTGGAGCTCTATAC
>NC_046660.1:47356750-47358335 GCF_010883055.1 Belonocnema kinseyi
AGACAACCTCCGACACTTGACTGAAAGCGAGAGTTTGGTGTATTTTTATTTATCATTTAAAAAATTTTTATTTATCAAATGTTATGTTTTTTTCAAATATGGAATGACAGTATTTAAAATAATAAGACGTATGTCTCAAAAAGCTGTTTTGTATGTGGTACAGTACGAACTCATTCAAATTCACTTTTTCAAATGTGCCATGTCATATAAACATTTAAATAACAGTATTTGTGAGTCCGATTTTTAAAGTAATCATAAATAATAATTTTAACTGTAGAATTTGATAAAGTACCAGAGAAATTTAAATTTTAAATAAATTATTTACTGTTCAGAGATATTGTAAATGCTAATTTAAAGTTTATTTGAGAGGCAGATAATAATTTTAAAATCTTCCTAACTTCGAAATAAAATTTACAAGTCACTTACAATTTTCAGCTGATTAATTCGTACATTTAGCTAATGCTTTTTTCTATATAGTATTAATATAAATATTTTCAGGGGTTGTTCTTTCATGAAATCTGGTGTAAAAAGCCTTATTGGAATCTGTGAAGTATTTGTGAAATCTTTGTGAAATATTTCATCAATTTTTTATAATTTTCAAATAGTTTAAAATCTTTTAAATTTGTCGTTCACGTCTTTGTAGAACTATTGAAATCCTTGCAAAAAAATTTTTACCTTTTTCCAATCTTCTTCAATCTTTTGAAATATTTGAAATCTTTGAAAAATCTTCCTTAACCTTTTGAAATCATTAAAAATCTTTTAGATTTGCTGTAGACGCCTCTGTAAAATCGTTCAAATCTTTTTGAAAACTTTGTGAAATCCTTTTAAATCTTCTTAAATCTTTTAAGATTTCTGAAATATTTCTGAAACCTTTAAATAATTGTGAAATCTTTCAAAACAATTCACCACCTTTGAAATCCTGTGTACACGCTTTTCTTAAATCATTGAGAAATTTTTGAATCTTTTAAAAACTTTAAAAACCTTTAGAAATTGCTTTAAACTTTTTAAATCTGGTGTTCATGCTTTACGGAGTCTTTTGAAACCTTTCGAAACGTTTGAAAGCGTTCTAAAATCTTTCTGAAATTTTTTGCATTTGTGTAAAATATTTAAAATATTTAAAATCTATTTACATTTTTTCAGATGTTTGCGATATTTCTGAAGTTTTTTATAATTATATATGAAATTTGTAAACCACTGAAATCCTTGAAATCCGTGGAGTTCTTCTGAAATAGTTGTAATTTGTCTTTAAATTAGTTTAAAATATTTCATATATTTTTTAAATCTTTTTAATTAATTTCACATCTTTTGAGAACATTTAAATCTTTCTAAAATCCTTCGGACATATTTCCAAAACTTTCAAAATCTTTAAAAACGTTTATAATTTTGTATATGTGGTATACACGCCTTTGTGAAATCATTGAAAATTTTTTAATCGTTTAAAATTTGAAATATTTCTAAAAAATTTGAAATATTTGTCCGATCTTATACGAGGGTAGTTCAATAAGTCCTTAGAATGACCAACAGATGGCGCGCGAATCGCTCCAAATCATTTGTTTTCAGTCAGCACCACTCCCGACTAGATATA
>NC_046660.1:47358435-47392488 GCF_010883055.1 Belonocnema kinseyi
TGTCGCAACCGCTCTCGCCTTACTCCTATGGGAAACTGCATGAGCCAGCAGTTTCAGGAAGGCTTAGAACGGGGTGACTGAAAGCGAGAGTTTGGTTTATATTATATGGGGTAATGTGGCACACGCGGTGATGTGGCACATAGGGTTATGTGGATTCTTAAAACAGTGGCAGCAGACAGTGGACGGTTTTGAGAAATTTTGTCTCAAAATCATAAAAAATTAGACAAAACTTACCTATAGGGATCTTAAAAAAAAAAGTTGAACAATTTTTTGACAAATCTTTTGCTACAAAATAAGTGCCCACAGCAATTGTTACTTATATCAGTTTTGCTTTTTTCAATTTCGATCTGCCATATAGGATTCGCGATTTTGATATTGGATTTGAAATCCGTGATCCAAAAAGCTCTCGAGTAGCAATCTGTAGTCAAATCGTTTATGCTTTTATAATTTTGATCCGGTATTTTCAATATGGACCCAAAACTAAGTGTCCCTGGTAAACGATTAACGACTTTTTGCGGCGAAACAGAAAAGGTTGTATCTCGTAGGATGAAAGGAAAAATGTAGTATTTTGGGTCAGTCGAGAGAAAAAGATAATATCTGGAAGGGTCTGTGTCAGGAAAAAGGCAGTATATGGAGGAAAAAAAGGATAGCTGAGGGAGAAGGTTCAAGTAAAAAGTTATTATCTAGGGTGGGTAGAGAGAAAAATGTGGTATATGGGGGTGAGTGAATGAAGAAGGTTATCTAGGAGGTGGAGAAGAAAAATTGTAGATGGAAAAAAGTGTTATCTAAAGGTAAGTGGTGGGAAACAGGTGGCTTCAAGGTGTCGCGGGAATATCGCACCGCAACTTAATGTGGCAATAAAAAATTCGGTAGTGTGACCCATGAGGTAATATTACATCAGGTAATATGACACCTGATGCAATATGACACATAAAAATAATATGACACGTGGTGTAATATGACACATAATGTAATATGACACAGGATGAAATTTAGCACATTAGCTCTATGTTTTAATTAGTGTTAAAAGATATTTGTGAAATTGTGAATGATTGTCCTGTTTATTTAAAACGAAATGCCCTTCGGGAATGAAGAGTACATAGACTTCCCGAAAACAGGAAGTGTGCTATTTAACTTAGCACAGAGGCGTTAGCGTGAGGGCAGTGGCATACATGGATGCAATGATGGCTTTTACCAATCGCTCCTTTAATTGTAGCATTAACCGAGGAGCGGCAATTTATTCCAATCGATCGGCCATCAACCAAGGCCTTAGAAGAAGCGTTTGCACGAACAAAAACCTCTGGGTGTAGTGCACCAGATTTATTGCTTCACTGCCACAGTTATCTGAGCGCTACAAATAAATCCACACGTCAGCTTAAAATGGTTGCTTCCTTGATTGATATCTACAACCATCCTGCAATCGTCGAGTCACCTCGAAATCTATAAAAAAATCTAGAAACATTTACAATGATTTACTGTGACGATGATTGAGTATTCCTGACCCTAATGTTAAAGCTGTCACGTACAAGTAATGCTCTTTACTAAGTCAAACAGAGAAAGGTGTGTAGAGGGCCGATTGAAAATTATAGAAGAGATAAAGGTGTTAATAGAAAAATTATGACAAATCTTTTATTTATTCATGTTTTACGCATTTGCAAAGATTGATACAAAGATTAATCATAATTTCAGGACAGTAATTGAAACAACATCAGGGATTTTTTTACCTGATCCCCTTTTTTCCCTTAAATTTGAAAAATTTCTTAAAATATCTAAAATCGAGAATTTCGGTCAATTTTCTTATTTTTCTTCTTCTTGGCGAGGTTTTGATTCCTTTTTTAAAAATTATAAACAGAAATTCTAGATATTAGGTAAAGGGCGCTTTGGAAGAGATTTGTTTTAATGATATACATGTCAAATATTTTATTTTATTATATTTTTAGATACGTGGGGAATTAATCTTTGAATGAAAATAAATGTTGTTGATAATATCAACTTCAAATTGAAATGCTTCAAATTCCTCCTATATTGGGTATAAAGAAAAAATAGTTGAATTTTTAACAAAAATTCGAATCTTCAACCAAATAAATTAATATTCAACCAAACAGTACTAAAACCCAAAGACAATTTAAAAAAAGGTGCAGCCTGTTGAAGTAAAAAAGACGATTTTTGAAGAAAATACTTGAATCATGAACCAAGTAGATGATTTTTCATTTCACAAGATTAATTTTCTACCCAGATACACTAATATTTAACAAATTGGTTAAGTTTTCAAAGTGAAATTCAATTTTTTTAGAAAAGAGATCATTTTTAAACTAGAAAAGAAAAATTATAAACCACGAAATCATTTTTCAAGCACGGAGATGAATTTTGAACTAAAATGAATAATCTTTAATAAAATGAATGGATTGAAAAAAAAATTAATTTTTCTTGACGAAAAATAGCATAGTTGATATTTAAGGGAAAATAATTTAAATTTATTCTTAACCAAATGACTTTTTACCAATAAAGATTGCAATTTTTAATAAAAAAAGGTTAAATCAATAATAAACCCGGTTTTTAACGTAATAGTTGATTTTTCACTGAAGAAAAAATATAATTTTACTGAAATCGTTCAATTATCAAGCCAAAAATACGTATTTTATACACAGCATTCTCAATTTTTAAGTACAAAATATAAATTTTCGATGCAAAATTTATTTTTCATTGATAAGGACGAATTTACAATAAAATGTTTTAATTTTTAAACCAAAATAATAAATTTAAAAAAATTAAATTAACGCTAAAAATGGAATTTTCAAGGACATAGTTTAATTTTTCTCCAAGGAGATACATTTTTAAGCAACAATCTTTTTGTTTAACAAGGAAGATAAAATGTATTCAAATTTTTAAAGTTCGAAGCAGGAAAGACAAATTTTCTCCAAAATAGTTAAATTTTTAATAAAGAAATATGAATTTGCAATAAGAAAACATAATCTTTCACTATCGAAAACGAATTCTTCTAAAAATTAGTTAAATTTTTAATCCAAAAAGGCGAATTCAAAGAAAAATATGGAATTTTCTACCCAAAATCATAAATTTTTAAGAGAAAAGTCGAATTTATTCTAAAAAGGCAGATTTTTGAAAAAATAGTTTATTTTTCAACCAAAAAAATATTTTGTATTTGAATTTAAAATAGTTCAGTTCATCGAGAAAAAGACGATTCTTCAACAAAATAGTTGTATCCTCAGTGAAAACAGATAAAATTTAAGCCAAACAGTTGTATTTTCAACCAAAAAAGAAGAATTTTTAACAAAAAGGACACAATTTCATCAAAATAGTTGCATTATTATACAAAAAAAATGTTTTGGTCAAGAAAGAAAAATAATTGAACCAAGTCTTTTCAATTTTAATGACAGAACGACGAATTATCTCAAAATAAATTCACTTTTCTACCCGAAAATATAAATTTTTAGAAAAAAATTAATTCTCAAAAAAATAGTTATATTATTTATAATAAAAGTAAATATTTTAAACAAAAATAATTATTAATCGAATTAAGTTTTTAAAAAAGTAGATGCATTTTCAACGACATAAGAGAATTGTTAACCAAAAAATATAAATCATCCACCCAAAATATAATAGTCGATTTTTAAAACAAGAACACTGATTTCTCAGTCAAATGCAAAAAATGACTGGAATATGGACTGATGAAAACGCGATGCAGAGAGATGACAATTTCTTTCAATATTTGTCGGAAAAAAATATATAGAGTCAAGCCCTTTAATAACGCTCCTTTCTATAGCCCTTCCGAGAATCGACGTCGCTCCTCAGGTAGACGTAAGCTGCGCGGGGTGCGTGGGGTCTGCGGTTGTCACTCAGGTGAGCAATCAGACGTAAAGAAACAAAAGCGGAGCAGGCTATAATGTGTCAGTTCCCACCCACCGTCAGCCCCAAAATCGGTGCTATAGAAGAGTTTCACTATATTTTTTTTACCTTAAATTATATTGCTGAACCGCTGTGATTCCTGCTACAACAACATGCAAAAGTATCTGTAACATAAACAAAGAATAACGATAAACGTGTAGGAATAATTTAAAAAGTAATGTTGTGGGTACTTTTCTGAGCCGCATATAATTCAACCTGTCGTTAATCGTACATGTGTAACGTTCAGTGGATGGAAATTGCATCATGTCAAGATTATGTTTTTGTAGAACTAGGTTAATGCAGTGCTATTATTTTCAGCGAGTAATAGCTTTAGGGAGATACGGTCAACTTTATATCCCCAGTTTTATACTTCTAGTACATAAATTGTGGAAACAGTAATTGAATGTGAAAAACCTGTCACCTTTTTTTAAATATTAAACCAACTGTTGAAATATCAAAGATTCCTTAAATATTAACACATTTTTAATGAACTTGAGTGTATAATTACCCATTAGGCAGAGCTAGGCAAATTCTTAGAGGTATTTGAAATAAAAACAGATTTTTGAAACACCTTCCAGTTGTTATTTCTAGAAAGATTTTCGATTTTTCTTGTAGAAAAATTCTTCATTCATTTTTTATAGCTTTCGGATGAAATCTTCGAGGGGCTACTCAATGAGAAATCTCAGATTGCTGTGCGGGAAATATCAAAACAACTCTCGGCGAAACTTTTGAAATTTCGACCATTAGGTATTCGAGTAGGAATTTTGAAAAACTTTGGCATTTTTTAATCTTCTGGAATAATTTAGAATGTATTTGAAATCTTTGTGTAACAGTTTTATTTTTCATAAAAATTTTTAGAATTTTCGTGAGGTCTTTCAAAATTTTGGTGCATTTCTTAAAAATCTTTGATATTTTTTAAAATCTTTAGAATGTTTTCAATATTGTAAAACGCCCAACATCTTTTTGAAATATTTTGGATTGCTTAAAATGTTTGTGAAATTTGAGTTAATGTCTTTAAAGTTTTGTAAAATCTCCTGAAATCTTTCAATATGTTTGACTTTATATGGATTTTTTCTGAATTTTTTAAAGATCTTTATGGAATTTTTGAAATTTTTTGAAATAGTTAAAATCTTTGTTAAATCTTTTGGAAACTTAAAAATTCTTGTAAAATCTTCTGAAATCTTTTGAAATCTTTAAAAAAAATTTAAATATTTTGAAATATTTTGTAAATTTCTTCGTAATATTTGACATTTTATGAAATCTTTTGAAAATTTTGCGAATTTTTGAAATCTTTTAAAGCTTTTCCGAAAGAGACGAATTTTCAAACAAATCAAAAACAAAAAAAAATTATAATTTTCAACCAGTAATAATTTTGACTAAAAGAGAAGAATTTTATACACGATTGTTTACTGCTGTATCCCGAAAATAGGAATGTTTTTACAAATCGGGAATTTTTCAACCTAATAGCTAAATTTTGAAGCAAGTAAATGAATTTTTGACCAAGCAGAATAATAGATGACTCTTCTATAAACAAGATTAATTTTCTCTGTTAAAAGACGAATTTTTAACAAAATTATTATATTTAGAATAACAAAGATGAATTTTTAACTAAAATGATGAATCCTCAAACAAGAAAGTTAAGTTTTAGCTAAGCAGTTAGTTCAGTTTTCACCGAAAAACACGAATTTTAAACAAAAGGGTAGAATCACCAAGCCGAAAAAGTGTTTTTTTTTTAACCGAAAACTTGCTTTTTCAAGTAAAACATAAATTCTTTTACAACTTCTGCACTGTTTTAATATATCTTGAAATCATTAGAATTTTACCTGAAATTTTGCAAAATAAAATATAATGTTTTAAATTCTTCAAGATTTATTTATTTGGAGAATTATGGGAATTTTTTTTAATATTGAAGATTTTTTAAATATTAAAAAAATTTTATTTGCATTTGAAAAGAAATCATTTAAAATTTCAAAATTGAGAATTTTTTGATTGATTTCAAATTCTTTATGTCTTACGGTTTGGACCGTAAGACATAAAGAATTTGAAATCAATAAATATCAACGGTCGAAGAAAGGTTTGATTTGTTTCATCAAATCATTTTTACAATTGAGAATTTTGTTAGAATTTTAATCAATCGAGCGAATATTTTTTTAATTTTTCGAATTTTTTCTGAAATATTCGAATCATTTCTAAAAAATAAAGAAATTTCCTTAAAATTTTCCAAATTTGTTGTCCTATTTAAAAAATTTGAAATGTCAATTTTCTATATAAAAAATAATACAAAATTCCCAGCAATTACAATAAAATTTCTCATTCTCTTTGAACCTGTCAAAATTTTCATGAGCTAATCTTCTGAAGATAGAAATTACTTGATTTTGTTTTAAACTTACAAAAAATTTTTAATGCAACTCATGCTTTTCATCAAGTTTGTTTAAATACTGTAAAGTTAAACAAAGCTTTTCAAAATCATGCAGTTTCAATTGTAATATATTTTAATTATTTAAAAACTTGAGGTTTATGTTTAAAAATAAAGCCTAACTAATTTAAAAATTCACAAGAAATCTTATTATTAGTACCGTAAATAATGATATTCTGAATTCTTGTTAACGATTTCTTTTGTTTATCTCTTTGAAAGTGTGAAAAAGTTAAAAAATTGTAGTGTGGGTGATAAATATCAAGAAAAAAATTATTTGCAAACATTATAAAATGATTTAAAACTTAAACTTTTGCAAACATAAAAATTGGTTTGAAACATTCGAAAATACATTTTATCTTCAAATGAAACGACTTATTAAAAAATTTTTATATACGACCATAATGGTGAAGAAATTCTTAATCATTATTAATCGCATTTTTGACAATAATGTAAACGATATGTCATAACTAAAGCTTTTCAAGATAAATTTTATTTAAACAAATAGACCCTTGGGACTTTTATTGACACCATATTACATAAATCGAAACATAGTTGGATTAAAATTAAGAAAAACAATTATTTCTTCTCGCCTAAAAACGTACGTACAGAACATTTGTTTATGTAATTTGTACTCATTAAATAAATCAATAATATCAAATAAAGAGTTGTGATTGACTGTCCAAGAGTTAAGGATAGGTTAATAATTTAAAAAATTTGATACAATGTTTATTAGAAGTTTCACTATTATGCTTGAAGTAATAAAAACTGTGCATGAATTATTCAGTAAAACTTGAAACAGTCAAAAGATATTTCAAGAGGCATGTAATAATTCGCAGTACCAAATGTTTTGAAATTTCAGTTTAAAGTTTCGATGCCGATTTTTTACCTTTTACACTCAGAAAAATGTTTGTTTGAATCAAACAACAAAATTTATTTGAATTCATATAATTGAATCAAACAAATCTTTTGCTTCAATGAAAAATTTAATTTAAAATTTAATTTAAAGAAATGGAAACTATTTGCTTTATTGAGTGAAAAAAATAATTCGTATAGTTCAGTTTGTTTGATTTAAATAAAAAATTGACTTTTATTAAACAATGCATTTCTTTCAGATCTGTTTATTCGAATTCATAAAAATATTTATTTGATTCGAACAAAAAATACAGTAGAAACCAGTACTACAAAGTGCCGCTAGGCGTGCTAAAGCGCTGCCGTCGGTTCCTAAGGGACTAACCTAGAATCTAAATTAATTGATCATGTGATTTAAAATATTTGATGACATTCGTATTTTTTCAGTTTCATATTATTCTAAAGGTTCCGCATTATTATAAAATGATAAATTAATTGAAAAATGGGCGCGATATCTCTAGTTTAGGAACTACTTTAAGTTGAGGGTTATTACCTTGGATATATAATTGAAGATTTTGGATGTAAGTCTTTTTCAATTGTCAATTCATCTTCTTTCTTTATAATGATGATTTATGAAATCAATCATGTTCTTTTCTATAATAATTGCCACTGTATACTTAAAAGCAGGAATACATATATACATTCAATTCAAATGTCTAACTCTGGTTCATTTCTTATTATTCTACTTTATGATTGTTCAATACCAAAATGTGAAGTCCAGAGTTTAAAAATCACCAGAATTAAGCATTCGGCTCGAACAAGTGTTTCTGCTTTTATATATACAATGATATTTATGATTAACAATAAACATTATCAAGCTTATACATTATTTATATAAAGAATGCTCAATTTTGAGGTTAAGTGTAAGAAAAGATTTACTTCACTTGAAAAAAATCTTTAATTAAATTAAAAAATATATATTCAATGTAAACAAGAACTATACTTATTTTAAACAAGAAATTTATTAAAAACTAACCAAAAATTTATTTGAACCAAATAAATAAGGACAGACAAACAATTTATTTGACTCAACCAAACATTTGTTTTACCCCATATTAAAGAAATAATTTGTTTGATTCAAACCAAATTTGTTTCATTCAAACAAACATTTTTCTCAGTGTAGATGCTCATTTTTTCATAAACCGACGCTCGTGAACGTGTATTTGAAATAGCAGACTTAACGCTTATTTTATAAAGTTAAACGCACTTCACTCTGCTGAGCAATTAATTAAAAAATATTAGTACAGCCGACTTGATCGGATTGCTATAAACCGTTTATTTGAATGGTATTTTTTCCATCAAGAGGATGAAACAAAACCGCAGGCCGAGAGTATGCACAACTAAAATTGGAGTGGAGTGCGGTAGAGAGGATTTTCCAACGGGGAATGAACTGGCGAACTTAATGCTGTAATAATGAATGAATGTGTAACGCATGGAAATTTCTCTTGAGGCCATAATTAGGTTGGTAACAAAGCGGCATTTAGAATTCACTCTTTTCATCTTGATAAATGAAAGGATCGTGTTAATCGCAACACTAAGTACAAGCATCGTAATGGTAGTAATTGCTGACCACCGGAGGGGACTAAAACGGTCCTGATTTCGAGAGCACATCGTCCCACTGCGCGATGTGCTTGACCTTATCTTGGCCACATACCATTTTTCAACGGCGGTTTATTATCTCAGTAAGTTAAGTAGTCTATGGCCTTTAGAGCACATTATGCGATAGCATGCTTGGCCCTCGCGTGCTTTGTCGGGATACAATCGTGCCTTTTATTTAACTGCTGGCACATCAGGTCATGTTATTCCTCGAGTAAAATCAACCACTCTGGTATGCTGTCCCTATTATTGACGCGATAAAAACGGAAGTGCTTCGTGTTAATGAAGTACCAACTCGTTTAGTCTATCGCTCAGTATGAAATTCTTGCCAAATTATCACGCCTTCTTTCTGCAGCATGTTCATTCATGTTTAATTATTCATTAGTTATGCATAGACTCTCTAAAAGTATGAACGCGAGCACAACTTCTACCTATTTACCTTCTTAGGAGAGATATACAGGGTGTCCCGGTACTCAATGTAAATTTTTATATTTTTGAATTTCTTATAAAAAATTAAGAAAAAAATAATAATAAAGATTTGTTGCAACGTTATTAATTAATGAGTAATTAACCATGATGTATTGACCAATTAGAAGCACGCGTTAGATGGAAGACAATGCATGTTTTATTAAAGAGCCTGTGTACACAAAAAAGATTAGGCCCTGTAATTTCAAATTTGCAGAAGGTTGGAAATGTTAAGGGTGTAACTTCATATGGGAATTAAACGACCAGATATTAAATCTTAGAAAATATCACAGTCCCACAAAAAAAAAATTTCTGCAACCCGGGATAAACCACTATACCTGAGTATCTTTAGGACCGCTGAATCCGAGTCCGGGGTCAGTGTGACCCCATCAAGTCAGGATCAAGTTTAAGTGAAGGTCAAAACGAATATTTGGTTTCGGTGTCCCTAACAAAGTCTCAGAGTAAAGCGTTTTCCAATTCCATTGTTTTTTTCATTCCGACCTTAGTATGTCCTTCATCCTGACCTGAAGTAGTGAAAATTAAGCCGGATTCGGATCCAGTGACCCCAAAAGTTTTTACAGTAGTGGTTCCCGCCGATTCAATATTTTTTCTCATCCTGACCTTCACTGAGAGTAGAGGTTTCATCAAATCCATTAGTTTTCTCCGACCCAATGGTTTTCTTTCATTTTGACCTGGGTCAAACAAGCCCGAGCTTCGCATGAAGCGGTCTTTAAAACGTCTGAGAGTAGAGGTTTTCTCCGATCCAATGGTTTTCTCCATTTTTACCTCTGATAGAACTCGATCCTGGGGCGATAGAGTAAAACTGACTCCGGATTCGGATTCAGCGACCTCAACAACATATGTGCATGGTGGTTTACCTCGGGTTGCAGAAATTTTTATATGGGGCTGTGTATATTTTCTTTCATAATATACGTTGAATTATTTTAACTTCATTTCAAAATATATTGAATTCTGCAGAATTGAAATGGATTCTTAGAATCGAAATGAATTCTTAGAATTATGCTTCTTTCAATTATTTCAAATATTTTTTTAATTCTCTTGAAACTTTATAATACAACATGCATTATTTTGAATTTGTCAAAGTCTTTAATATTCTCTAAATTCTACTCATTTTTATGCATTTTTTAAATCTCTTTTATTCTTCTTAATTTTCTGAGCTCTTTTCAATTCTCCGATCTGAAATTGTCTACATTCTTTTGAATTTTATGAATTCTTCTGAAGAATGTGAATTCGTTAGAATTTTGTGCATTCATTTAAAGTATGTCAATTCTTCTGAACTCTCTGAGTTATTCGTAATACTCTTTGCAATACATAATGAATGGTTCTGTATTTCTCCGAGTCTTTTATCTCCTCTTAGCTTTCCTGAATTATTTTGAATTCTCTTATAACTTTTGAATTGTCTGAAGTCTTTTGAATTCTCTGAAATATTTTGAATTCTATCATTTTTTTGTATTTTATCTTTTTAATTATCTGAATTCTGTTGAAATTGTCTGAACTCTTTAAACAAGTCTGCATTTTTTTCATTCTCACGAGACCATTAAATACTTGAAAAATTTTTTTAATTCTCTTGAAACCTTTAGAATACATCATGCATTATTTTGAATTTGTGCAAGTCTTTTGTATCCACTGAGCTCTGATAAATTCGATGAATTCTTTGGAATTCTTATCATTTTTCTGAAAGCTTATAAATTATCTGAACTCTCTTTTAAATTCCATTAATTTTTTTGCATCCTGTGAAAATAATTCATAGAAAAAAAATATTTCAGCTAATTTAAAAGTCATTAGAGAATTCAGAATAATTCAGCAGAGTTCAGAGAATACAAAAGACTTCAAGAAATTCCGAAGAATTACAATTACAAATTATAAATACAAAAGAAATCAAATCATTCGAAATATTTCAGAGACGTCTAATCAGAAGGAAAATATGTTTTCTGAGATCTAATATCTGGTCGCTCAGTTCACGTGTGAAGTTGCACCCTGGACCACAACTTCCTGCGAATTTGAAATTACACGGCCTCAGCTTTTTTGGACAGATACGTTCTTCATAGTGGCACATGGATTGTCTTTCATCTAATGCGTGCTTCTGATTGGTTAATTCTTAATGGTTATTTACTCATTAAGTTTTAACTTTACAACAAATCTTCATTATTATTTTTGACGCTGTATATATAGCAGTCTGGATGAAGTTATTTTTAATGCGAAATACACTTGCATAATTGATTTGCTTTGTTCCAATTTTATATCACATAGTGACTCAAACGAGGTTTGTCTGGACTTACAATTGCGAGATGAATTTATTAAAATATTTGTTAAAGGATATAAATCGAAGTTTCATCGTGATATAATCATCTTTATTGTATTAACCAATTTTCTGATGGAACCTGTTATCAAAAATTGTTAGGCAATGACAACCGAGCTATTTAAATGACAAACCGTCTCGTCCGAATAATGTTCTAATTTTACTGCTATCGAGCTTGTACCACGGAACACTTTCCGTAGTTTGAGAGTCTCGCTATGGTATGAAATAACTAGTGTTTTTCAATTAATGTTCGATAAAATTATTAAAAATATTATGTGAGCGTAACTGGCACAAAATGTATATGTTTACAGAGTGGCCTTGGAAGTTGTTTATTAAAATAATTAATTTTGAAGTCTGTATTTGTTTTTCTAAATATCAAATGCTGTCCTTCATCAATGTATCATCTCGATGTTCGAAGAATGTCAAAGGCAGCATCATTTACAAATATCTGATTACGATGGTTCATAGTTTATTTGCTATTCCAGTATTCTCAAAACTAATGATCATCCGCATGCAAATCTTGTAAGCCATCATCTGAACAAATTTAAGTATCGCTAATTTTAGTTTTCAATAATATTGATAAAATTAAGATTTAGTTAAAGTTAGAAATTGCAACTATTTTAAAGTTCTAGGTACTCAATTTAGATAAGCTTGGCTATACAGGTAGATTTTGGTAAACATCAGGTATAAAAATTTCATTAGTTCATACTAGTTTCTTAGCAGAGAAGATTGGATTTTGTGAAAAGGGTTGAAAGACAATTTTCAACCCAAGTTAATCGGCCATTATCCATCTATGGAAATCACCTTCCCTAAGTTCAAGATTTTCAGCAAGGAAGTATCTGAAAGTGTCGTACTTGAAAGAAAAGCGAAAAAAAAAAATTAACCCGACGAATGTAAGAGTATTTGCATACGAAACTCACTTCGGAAAAATGTGTATCAAAGAAAATCCTGACTTACCAGAACGAATATTAAAAGTTATTCCTTGCAGTTTTCCTTCCAGTCGTGTAGATGTCATTCGTGCTTTGACTTTACAATTAGTCATGGAGTTCAGACTCCAGACTTTCTGGAAAAATTGGAGACTGACGAGAGATTCTGAAATAATATTCACAAACAGTCCCTTCAGCTCGATGGTCCCATAATTTTTAATTATTATTATAATTGTTTTTTAGTACCGCGGGTTGAAAGCCAAAGTCTACTGTAATGCTAAGTAATAAGCTTGTAAGTAAGCTAAGTTGTAAGCTTGTTGAAGTATAAGTCTATTGAAAGCCAATAAACTCCTGAACGAATCATAAGGTCAACACGTCAAGATCATTGAAATGAATTACCGACAACAATTTCTGGCCACCCTTACGTAAAATATTAGTTCCTTTTCGTTTGAAGAGATTTTTTATATTTTTGCTATTTTAACAACATATCAAACTAGCTGTGAATTTGATCTCGAGTGTTTCACTTCATTTGTGTTAATACTTATATAAGTTTTCATTTTAATCAAATAAAAAAAAAGTTTACAAGAAATAAAAAATAACAAAATAATACAAAATTTGTTTAAATACAATGATAAATTACACAAATCAAATTTTTTATTTAAAATAGTAATTTTTGGAGCTGGAAAAGGGAAGGAGAAATTCTGTCGCACCCTATCCCTTTCCCAGCTTTCTGCTAAGTTAGTTTAGGTTCACATTAAGTTTTTAATTGAAAAAACTAATACGAAATTTTAAACAATTAATATAATCACAATCTCTATCAGTTTCTATCAGAATTATTTTATTTCAAAATTTATAATCAAAATGTCTTTTCTATTCATACATCAAATTTCATTTATGTCGATGAAAAATTATTTTTCGTTTACAACAGATGTTTCAAATATTACGAATGAGCGTAACTTCCTTATTCTTTATTAAACTGTATTAATATTATTGGTAAATCGATTTGAATCGAATCAAAGAATCGTTTTCATTATTGCATCAATTTTAAATTATATTAATGAAAACAGTTCGACTGTAAACAACCGCTTTTTTATTATTATGCATTCTCATAATTTTCTTGCTCTTCAATAAAATGTATCAATATTGTAAGTCCATCGATTGGTCTAGAATCAACACATCTTTTTTAATCAAATTGTGAGAATAAGAACATTTACATAATAAAAATCGATTTTTAATATAATATGAATAAGAATAATTACGTTACTATTTAACAAAATGTATTAACATTATACGTCAATCGATTTGTCTCGAGCCAAGAAATCTTTTTTTTCTTGCATTAACATTGAATGATGTTAAAGAAACAAGACTCACTATAAAAAAGTTGTTTTCAAATATTACGCATTACCATAGTTTTCTTACTCTCCAATAAAATTGATCAATATCATAAGTGAATCCAATCGTCTTGAATCTACACATCTTTTTCATTCTCACATCAACTTTAAATTATGAAAATGAGAACATTTTTGCTATAAAAATTGATTTTTAATGTAATATAAATGACCATAATTTCCTTACTTTCAAACGAAGTTTATTAATATTATGGGTTAATTGATTTTTCTTGATTAAACGCGTCTTTTATATTCTCATATCAACTTTAAATTATTAGAATGATAAAAATTTTTCCATAAAAATTGATTTTAATATAATATAAATGACCATAACTTCCTTACACTTCGATAAAATTTATGAATATTATAGGTCAATCGATTCGTCTGAAACCAAGCAATTCTTTTTTATTTTTGCATCACCTTTGAATTATGATAATGAAAAAAGTTTTACTGCAAAAAACCAATTTTTAAAATATTAATAAGTGCTGAAAAACAATTCAATAAATATTTTAAAAAAATCCTTTCGTCAGTTTCGAGATTTAAGTGGCGAAGGTAAATCCTAAAAATGTCATCAATTTACCTACAACCGTTTTCAAGTTATCGTGTTTACAAAAAGGTATGACATCTGTATACACACATCTGGACAATTGCTTAGAACACTGTATTAGCCATTTATAAATTGAGGAACGTTTGATTAGATCAATTTAAAAATGTTCGAAAATGTTACCATTACAAAGCTTCTTCTATGAGGAACCAAAAATTAATAAGAAAAATTAGATATAAGGAACCCTTCCAGCGGAAGCAAGACAAACTTACTCCTTAAACATTTCTTAAAGACTAAAAACCCAGAACAAATGGTTAAATTTTAGTTCCTCATAGAGGAAGATTTGCCTTGGTTTTCGAAAAATGTCTATTTATTTAATCAAACGTTCCTGAATTTAAAAAAATGTAATACAATTTTCGAAGCAATTATCCGGATATATGTGTATTTTTGTGTGTGTTTTTATATTTTGTGTGAGTGATGTAACACTTTTGTGTAAACACGATAACTTTAAAACGGTTGCAGATGAATTGATGAAATTTTTCGGACTTATTTTCACGACTAATATCTTGAAACTGATCAAAGGATGTTTTAAAATATTTATTAAATTTTTTTAGCACTACTTGATACTTTAATAATTTGTTTTTTTATAGTTAAACTTTTTTCATTATTATAATTTGAAGTTGATGCAGGAATAAGAAAGATTGCTTGGTTTGAGACGAATCGATTAACCTATAATATTCATAAATTTTATCGAAGAGTAAGGAAGTTATAGTCGTTTATGTTATATTATAAATCTATTTTTATAGGGAAAATTTTCTCATTCTCATAATTTGAAGTTGATATGAAAATTTAAAACATGTGTTGATTCCAAACGAATCGATTTACTCATAATATTGATAAATTTTATCGAACAGTAACGCAGCTATGGTATTGCATAATATTTCTTTAATCCAATTTAAATCGATTGAACTATAATATTAATACACTTTATTGAAGAGTAAGGAAGTAATGCGCATTCGTAATATTTAAAATATCTGTTAAAAAAAGTTTGATCGACATAAATCAAAGCTAATTTATTAAAGGAAAAGACGTTTTGATTATAAATTTTTGAATAAAATGATTCTCACAGACACTTATAGGGATTATATTAGTATTAACTTTAATTTATTTTATTAAATTTTAGTATTAGTATTATTTATTGATAAGTTAATCGTAACTTAAATTAAAGTAGCATAAAACTGGAGAAGGCATAGAGTGCGACAGAATTTTCTCGTTGCCTTTCGAAGCTCGAAAAATTGCCACTCTAAATACAAAATTTGAATTGTCTGATTTGTCATTGCATTTAAAAATTTTGTTGTATTATTTTGAAATTTTCTATTTTTGGTATATTCCTATTATTTATTTGGTATATTATCTAAAACATCACAAATACTTCGTCTATCAGGGAATAAATACATTAGCTAACGGGAGGCAAAGTGCTCGTATAATGAGCACGATAATATAAAGTGGAAACTCTCGAGATCGAATTCACAACTAATTTTCTAAGAGATTGTGATAGTTCGAACTGGTCTTAAAATACGTATTTTTATTCCCAAATAAATACACCAACAAATTAAAAAATAGAACACAAAGAAAGCTTTCTGAGCAATAAAACTAAACACCCTTAACGGTAAAATAAAACGTAAAAATGACTCTAATAGATTCCGCAAATTCAAACAGATTTACTTTTTATCCGCCTGGTTAATCTTAGCTAAATAATTTTCAAAGGGATTGACTGATTTGATAATTAGAATGAGTTATTGGAAAATGGCGTAACTCATTACCATCGCAACCGTCACGGATGACAACTTGGTCAAACTTTCTCGTTATTCATTCGTAGTCAGTTGGTCGAGACTCGCTCGAGGTAAACTGCTCTTTCTAGAATTAATTTCTACCCAGGCAAACTTCTACCGAAGTTCTGCATCTCAGCATCTGCCAATTAAAGAGCTGCGTTTTCCCATAGTCACTCGAGTCGTCTTTACTTCGTTCAACACCCTTCACTGGCTGCCGTCGTTCCAACAATGAGAGGCTTTCAAATGTATTCAGATCCTCCAACAATTGTTGAAAAACATTTCAAATTATTCCAATAACATTTCCCACAACACCATTTAAAATATCTGAACTCTCTTCACTGAAAGAATTTCTGGTAAATCGTCAACCAAGTTGACTTAGTTGATGAATCTAGTTGATCCAGTCGCTTTTTTATTAGTGGTTTAGTTTGGGAGAGTTAATAGAAAAGTGAGAGTGAATAATTGAGCGAAAGTAGATGAGGGCAAAGAATATATGGGAAATGATGGAAACTGGTACACCAAGTGAAAAAAGGGAAATTATGGGTGGGGAAGAGATGCGATATTAGCAGGGTGGCGACTTGACCGGAAATGACCGGGAATTTTATTGGTCGGGAAAAAACCGGGACATGACCAGCAATTCAATTAAAAAACCGGGAATTGACTTATGACCGCAGTAAAATTCACGTTTTAATTACCCCAAACTCTCGCTTTCAGTCACCCCGTTCTCAGCCTTCCTAGAACTGCTGACTCACGCAGTTTATCAGGGGAATAGGTCGAGAGCGGTTACGATATTATACATATATAGATATATATTCCAATTTGAAACGAGTCAGGCGGCCCTTACTGTTTACGTTTCTGTCCCCTCGAAATCAGTCCAAGGCTATTTTAAGGGAACCCCCGAAACTTGACGGAAAGCGAGAGTTTGGTATATTTAATAATTTCAGCCAATTTAGGAAAGGGATTTAGTTAGTGTGATTTATTTTCTTATGAACAGTTTATTGATCTTAGATTTTTCAGATTATCTCAGTTTAACCAAATTAAATTATAATTTTATTGTACAAGAGAACGTATTTTTGTCGACATTAGTTATTAGTTGCTCTCATGCGCCCAAAGAAAAATAGTTTAGGTTTTACTTCAAAAGAATAATTTTAAGTTTTAATGATTTCAAAATTTAGGGAAAAAGAATATGGAAGAGTTTGAGACAATATTTTTAATTTTTCAGGATTTACAAATTTCTTAGGTGAACTAAATTTGGTCAGGATGTCAAAAGAATGAAGAAAATTGGTTAAGATTCATGGGAGATTTTTAAATAATTCTTTTGTAATGAATTTCAAGAGAAAATTGAAAGAAGATCACAAAACTTTAGAAAAAATTTGAGTAAGTTTAAGGGAAATTCAGAAGTTTTGAAACGATTCAAAAATAATTAAAACTTGTAAAGATTTTTGAAGAATTTTGTAAAGTTTCACAAAAATGAAAGTCATTTTTTCAGGTTTCTAGGAACAAATAAAATAATTTTATATTTCGAAAAATTAATTAAATTTCTAACCAATTTGTCAAATTTTGCAGAATTAATAAAAAATGAAGGAAATATTTTAATAATTTTTAGAGATTGAAAAGTTTAGAAGATCTGGCAAGATTGAAAAAGAGCATTTTTCTTATATTCGTGTGAAAATTTGAATTATTTTTTTTTTTTGAAAAATAAACTTGTGAAGAAAATTAGAAAAGATTTTTAAATACATGAAGCCATATCGAAAAATGTGTAAAAGATTTTAAAGTAAAACGTTTCAATTTCGAAAGAATATAAAATAAAAACAAATAAAAAATTGAGTAAATTTAAGAAATATTTAGTAGAATTGAAGAGATGCAAAATTAATTTCAAACTTTAAAAGATTTTTAGAAATTTAGATTTTTAAACATTTGAAAATTAAACTTTAGAAAAAAAATTCCAGTCAATTAAAAATATTTTTAGGATTTTAATATGTTTTAAACAGATTAGAAATATTTGAAAACTGAAAAATATTTTTGAAAATTTATCAAATATTTCTTGATTCCTTCCCAACTTCTAAAAGTCCTAAACATGTTTTAAAAAGATTCAAATTTTTCACAATATTTTGTAAACTCCAACCAGATAAAAAAATGTCTTTAAAACTCTCAAAATTTAATTTAAAAATGGATTTATTATAACATTCGAAAAACAAATTTTGATTAATTTGAATGTTGCTAAAGATAAAAAATATTCGTTAATTTCTTTAGCAGTGACTGCAAAAATGTTAAAATATTTGTTTGCTTCATTGCAATGCCTATTTGAATAAATAATATCGCATTTAACAGTTTGTTATTGAATCCGTGTTTGAATATCCGGGACTAATACAAAATAATGAAAAAAATAAATGAACTAATTACAAATTGACAAAATTAGAAAATAAATTAATTGTTAAATTTCCATAAATATTTATATTACTGAAATTTAAAATTGCTAAAAATAATAAATAAATGATTAATTCATCACTTGTTAAATTGTTTGCCTTATTTATAATTCCATGAATAGCACATAAATTAATAATAAATTAACTATGTTTACCAGTTTTAAATTTCGAGAGTTAAAATATTTGTGAAAATTTAATAATTTGTTTATTTTATAATTCTGTTTCGAAGTCGGTGAATTTTAGTTTTGGATATTTTTAAATTTAGGATTTCATTCGTTGTCAATTAAAACTCTCGTCGTTATTTGAAATGATGGAAATGTTACAATTCAGTAATGATATGTATTTTCGGTAATTTTTTTTCCATTTATTTATGTCTTCGTTATTTACTTTCAAAAATTATTTTTACAAGTTCTGAATTTGCATGCAATTTTTGTATTTGTTTGAATTATGTCAATTATGCAAATTAATCTTCTTGTTTAAAAATTCTTCTTTTCAGTTAAAAATTCAAGTAGTCCTGTTAAATGTTTATTATTTTAGTTGAAAAATCATCTTTCACATTTGAATAAAAATTAATTGGTTGCAGATCCATCGTTTTACTTTAAAATTAATTTTTTGTTTGAAATATGAGCTATTTTATTGAAAAATTGTTTTTTCTTTGGATGAAAAGGATTTTTCAGAGAAAATTTAACTAGTTTCTTAAAAACTTGTTTCTTCTTTAGTTGGAAATAATTATTTTTCAAGATGAAAATTTAACTATTATTCTAGTTGAATATGTTATAATTTTAGTTAAAAATTCATCTTATACTGGCTGAAAATTAATTTTTTTGACTAAAATTTAATTATTTAATTCTTCTTTAAGAAATTGCCTTCAGTTGAAAATTCGTTTTTTTTGTAGACATTTATCTTTTTGATTGAAAAGTTGAAAGTTCATCACTTCGTTTGAAAATGAATTTTTTTTTTTGTAATTTTGTTGTTGAAAGTTATTTTTTCTGGAAGTAATTTTTTCAACGGAAAATTTCGCTTCTGCCAAATTAAAAATTGTTTATAGTTTTAGTTGGAAGTTCATCGGTTTGGTTAAAAATGATTTTTTGTTTAGTTTAAATTCAATTATTGTAGTTTCGGTTTAAAATTATTGAAAATTCAAATGTTTAAGCTGAAGGTTCACCATTTCAGTTGAAAATTCAGCAGTTAGATTGAAAATTAAACTATTTTCTTTAAAAACTATATTTTTTGTTGATAATTAATGTTTCCAACAACAAGTTTAACTATAACATTTTTTTATTGATATTTTTCAGTAGAAAGTGTATTTATTCGTTTAAAAATTAATTAATTTTGCAATTTTTTCCTCTTATATGTTAAAGATTGTTTGGAACGTTTGACGGAAAATATGAGTATGTTACTTTTAGTTAACCGGGAAAGTTGAAAAACTTGACCTACATTTTCCTTAATGATTTTGAAATAATTTAAGGTGTTTTAAAAGATTCATAAAATTTTTTAAAGATCTCAATAACTTGAAGAAATTTCAATTTTTTAAAAAGATTATACAGAAAAAAAAAATAAAAAGCAATTCGAAAGAGCTTTAAAAGGTTTTCAATGATTTCAAAGCATTTTAAATATTTTTGATTATTTTAAAAGGAAAATATATAATTTTGATATTTAAAAAAATTTCAAGACATTTTCAAGAAATTCAAACATTTTCAAGGAACTAGAGAAGGATTTGAATATCTTTATGGGGTTTAAAAAAATTTCATGAGGTCTTAAAGAATTTACTAGAATATCGGAAGAATCGAAACGATTTTATAAGTTCTACAAGGTTTCAGGGTATTTTAACAGATTCCATGGTATTTAATCAGATTTCCGAGGATTTTATTGATTTTAAGAGCTTTTATAAGCTCTTAAAATATTTTAATCAATTTTCCAGGATTTCAGAAATATCATTAGATTTCATATAATGTCACTGTTATTCACAATATTTAAATGGATTTCAAAACTTTTCAAGCATTTTGAAGAATTCTGAAAAATGTTCAAGATTCCGAGAAATCTTCATAAATTAAGGCATTTTAGATAATTATAAAGTTTTAAGGGTATATTTTTGAAATAAGAAGTAATTTTTCAAAGATTAAAAAATGTTATGGGATTCAAAAAAAAAAATCAGAATTAAAAGTTTTAGGGTGTTTACCAAAATCCCAAGGAATCTTCAAGAGTTAAAAAAAATATCCAGAGATTTCCAACGATTTGAATGATCTTAAGGTATCTAAAAATATTTTTATATAGTTGCAAAGAATCTTAAAGAATTTTGGAAGATTCCAAAACGTTGTTTAAAATTTAAAAAAAAATTGTAAGTGATTAAATGATTAAGGGAATTTAAAAAATTTGAGAGATATTCGTTTTTTTAATTCCAAGTAATTTTCAAAAAAAAAAAAAATTAAGGGATTTCAAGAAAATGTCACATAATTTGAAATATCTTACAGTATTTTGAAAATATTGCAATAATTTGTAGTGATTCTAAAAGCTTTTACATATTTGAGAGGATATACAATTTTTTATGATTTAAAGGGATTTAAAAAATATGTTGGTCTGGTTGTAAAGAATTTCCTAGAATTACAAAAGATCTAAAAACCATTTTCCAGGTTTTAAAATATTTTAAAAGATTCCAAGGGATTTTCAAAGCTCTTAAAGTATTTAAATATATTTTTCATGATTTTAGGAAATGCTATATTTCATATAATTTCACAATACTTTAATGCATTTTAAAGCATTTATTTGCAAAAATTTTCTAGAATTTAGTATATTTTAAATGGTTCCAAGAATGTTCAATTTATTGCAATAAATTTGGGGTTTTTAAGGGTTTCAAATATTGTAGGGTATTTTGAAATATTTCCAGATATTTTCAAGAGATTCAAACAATGTCAATCCACTCACAAGGATTTGAAGAGATTTAAAAATATTGTTCGCACTTAATTTTGGAATTCACACTGAATTCTTATTATTTTATCTCAAATTCTTTGTAATTCTCTTGCATTTTTTGAATGTACTTCTATTTTTCGAAATCCTTAAATTTGTCTAAACTTATTTTAAATTTGCTGAATTCAATAAAATTCTTTACATTTTTGAATTGTTGCCAATTCACTTGATTTTTCTATTTTTTTTTATTGACTATGTATTTTCCTGAATTTTATCAGATTCTTCTCATTTGAATTAGATCCCTGTAAATTCACTTTAATTTCACTGAAATCAGTGGCATTTTATAGATTTCAAAAAAATTCCAATTAATTGGTACCTCATAGAGAGAGATTTGTGATTACCTAAATTTTCAAATTAAATTTTACAACATATTTCAACATAATTTGACTCCACAAGTTCGACAATACATTTTTCTGAAATACTCATTTGTGTATGTGTGTAGCGTTGTTCTGTTCCTGTTTTTGGTTCAGATATTTAAAAAAATACTTATTACATAAGTAAATTTTTTTTTTTATGTTCAAAATGCAGAAATATAATATTGATTGTATTTGTTAACGTTTTAAAGGCTCATCGATTGACCCATCTTTCAAGCTTTTTAGGCCCACCATTAACGATTTTTAAAATGAAAAAAAATGGTGTGTTTTATTTTTAAAAAATTGTATGTTATAAATGTAACAAAATTAAAACCTTATTCTCTGAATGTATATAAACAAAATTTTGTGGTCAGACCGATTGCTAAAAATGTATTTCCTTTATTTTATTTTAACTTCATATTTTTGATAATTCTCCTATAAAGATATTACAAAGATCTTGCTGTCATGAAATTAATTACTATTCTTATTTTGAAATCAAGCATATTTATCGAAGTTTATAATAATCGTCGCACACATTGCGTGATCAGTGCCGTTAGCGTTAGATCGCGAACTTTTAAACTGTTCTAATAACAATGTACATAACGATGTTGGCATTAACAGTATCTGCCAGACGTACGAAATAGCAGGTAATTACGATGCAATCTCGCAATGCATGCTATCCGGGTGTGAAAAATTATCGTTTGGAAATTTTTCACAGCTATCTCTACAAACGAACGCTACAGAACTCGTATCGTTTGTTATTCTATATATTAAACAAAAACCACTCCACAATTGCTTTGCGTTGGGCCAATGATGTGCGATTTTGAGTCATCGGACCCAATACACGAATAAAATTATTTTACACTGTAACAAAATTGCCGAATTTTATTAATGCGTCTTTCGCCCTTGCAAAGTCTCTGGATCTTTACCAAAGGATGAGTGATGATGGCGAGAGCGCGCCTCTCCTCCTCCCGGAATATAACTACTCCTTTCAAATTGCGTTTACAAAAGTTAATTTCTTACGATACTACGGAGATTTGGCCTCGATCAAACTTTAGCACGTCTTTTAGAACTAATTTTTTGCAATTACAAACTAACATTTCACAAGTGGGAAGATGTTCATGGGGGCTAAAGCGTAGGTTTTGGACCCACTCCTTCGGCTTGCGGGTTCGATTACCGCCTCGCACTCTGGAAGAGTTTCGGCGGCCCATGCGGTGAACACAAGCCTAGCAAGGGAGTTGTTTATCCCCGGAAAGTCGTGGGACGGGTACCTATAGAGAAAAAGGTTGTCTTTTAAGTACTTAAAGCTGTTGATCTTGGTGGTTCGGAACCCACCTTAAACTGTAGGTCCCCCTTCCACCACCAAGTAAGTGTGCGTGTGGGGGGGATGTAAGGGAATAGAGAATAAGGTGCAAGAAAAATGTAAACCCTTAGGGGACACATTAGAAGCTTCCATTATAACTAACATTTCACAAAAACGAGGTTGTCAATCGCCATGCGAGTCTCGTTGAAGATTATCTCCTAACCGATATTTTTTTGACTTACTTTCAGCGAAATGGTTATAGATAAAGAAGAATAAGTGTCGTTAGAATGGTGAACCCACCAGAAAACTTGTAGGTATCTCGGAAGGAGAATCAGAAAACTGATAGAAACTATGGATGAGACAGAAAAAGGCTGGTGTTAAATTTGTTGCAGCTTAAATTTTCTGGGTCTCAAAATGAGAATTTACAGTCTCATATTTATTTCTATGAACGCGTTTTTGCACATCTGGGCATATAGGGAAAATTAACATTGTGAGACCGAGTGAGTTTTGGCTCATGTTGAGAGTTGTGGAATGCTGAACCGCGCTGTCAACAAACTGAACAGATTCAGAAAGTGAAAACAGAATCGGTTTACGACTATGTGAATCGGTCATTTTCTCAAGCAGCTTTGAATCTGCCATGTACTGCAATGACCATTTCAAGCAAGGTTATATTGAATCGGTTTCCTTCTTTTTGAATGAGACCGACTATTTTGTGGTTAAGCTTTCATATAAGTTAGCCAACAAAAATATAACGACTAAAAGCCTTTAAAAAACAAATCAGCGGCAATTTGGAATTCCAGTGACAGATGCGCAATTCGAAAGCCTTCGAAACACACCCAACAGAAGTGAATGGATTTTTGTTTCCTAGGTACCATATTACTTCGTAATGCAAGTTGCAAATTTTACATGAGTCGTGACCGTCGACATTTAAACTAAAGCCAGGATGTATAGAAGAAATTATGACCGTCTACATGTACAACTAGGTATTTTCACTTCAACCACCAGCGAACTTCACTTCGTTGAATGCTGAGGGGAAAACAATGGACTAAATGCATGACAGGATTTTTCTTCCTTATCTACTGAATTTTTATAATTTTTTTTTTTCATAATTCTCGGTACTTTAGGCCCCGGAGCCTCACTGTAAGGATGTAAGCCATAAAAAGTTTTATGACAACTTTGAATTTTCACGTGAAAATGTTTCATGTTCAAAAATCCATATGTTTCGTGAAACATAGTGATAGAGCATTCTCACTTGTGACGTCACGTGCTCCAAGCGGCCTTCGGGGGAATAGCCTCCTCCTTATGCCCCTATAGTTTGCATGTATTGCCGTTGTTTTTTAAAATAGTTTTTTTGGTTTTTCAAAATGCAGATTGAATATTTGAGAAAATTGTCTGGACACGTTAAGACCCGATATATTCAAAAATTGAAAAAAATCGAAAACTTTGATCCGTATGCTCTTAAAGATATAGATTTTAGTGAAAATCTAAGCTCAGTGCTCTCGGTGACAATAGTGCATATTTTATTCAATCTTACAGTTTTTACTCCGTAAAAAAAGTAAAAGCATATAAAAGTTCAAAGCTTATAAATTTTATGAAGCTGATTTTGTGAGGAAAGTGAAGTTCAAGCAGTTCAATGTTACTTTTCTGCTTGTGAGTGAGGTTATAGTGTAATAATATAGTATTTTTAGTTTTAACTTAATATTCTAGTTATAACTTATTGTTTTCTATAAGTTTGTACATTAACATTAAGGAATATTCGTGTCAGGTATTGTATTCATTTCAATTTAAGTTGTCAAATTCCATTGCTGACGTAAAAAGCGATGACAGTTTATTGAGATTGTGAGGTTAGGGGCAGCCTATTACAAGAGCGATCTGCTCGCAGGATCATAAAACTCAATTGATATTATTATAAAGTTTCAACATTGCATTCTTCTTTCCCAGTTTAATGTGAACAAGTAGTATTTTTACATAATCCTATAGAAAAACTATTTTTTCCATGAGAAATCCCCAAATTTTACGTCTCAAAAAGTGTACGACATTTCAAGACTTTTCTTGATACAGAAAAACAAAAAAATACTAATTTGAAGAATCTCAACCTTATGCTAACACATTTTTCATTTTCCCTGGCTAACAAAATTAATTTTCTACCAAAAAAGACAACTTTTTCAACAAAATACATGAATTTGTAACCAAAAAGGGATTCACTTTGAATCCAACGGGAAAGTCATGTGTACAATTAGATATTAAATTTTCACAAAAAAAAAAAGATTTTTCGAATAAAATACTTATATTTTTGAACAAGAAAATGAATTTTTAAATACAGTCAGGAATCTTGAATTAATTGAACGGATTTTTAAGCAAAATTTATATTCTCCTATGAGAAATAACCCTTTTCGCAGATAGGTGGTAGCGGGGCAGTAAACTTTTCTTTTTTAGAGCGGCTCCTTTTTCATCACCTAATTTTTAACAAGGCACCCAATCAGGATGATCCTTATTCGCCAAGTCAGTTGAAATGCCTATATGATACAAACAAATTACAAACGATTGCAATAAATTTAAAATTACAAATAATTCTTTCTCTACAATTCTGGTAAACATAGCTTTGGAAACATAACCTCACACTCTAAATGCATACATTTCTTACTTAAAGGCCCTCGACGCAAAACACTTATCCGCATTTCCTTTCTTCTCTTTGACAATATAATAAGTTTACTTGTTGACCCATAACTAGGCCCAGCACGAGATTTTCCGATAAACTTTTGATCCTTCTCAGTTATGCCTATTGGAATCCGAAAAAGTCTTGCGCCTGGGTGCACAGCGATGTGTTTCTTATACCCTACTATGAAACAATAGTTCATCATTTTTCTTTTTTTTATTTTAAAAACGTCTCCGAAATATATCATCCCTATACTGGCAATGTATTTTCCCTTACACGCATACCCCCGGAGGTTCAGCCCTTTAAATTTTTATGGCTTAATGACAATGCTCTATTAGGGCAAGACACAATTTTTGTTCATGCGCAGATCGGTTTGGCCTCAAGGTCAGGTCAGGATTTTATTTCATCAGAATTTTCTCGCCGTCATATTTGAAACATTCGAATGTTTTACGAGACTTTCAATGTTTCATCAATCTTTTCATCAGGCTAAAGCTTCATCAAACTCAATCAAACTTTAAATCCCAACTCAATGCTGCTCCTACCAGATTGGAAGTCTGAAATGAACATTTTTATCAGAGAACAACTTGAGATTACTTGGGATCGTGGAAAACAAATTTTCGTTTATTATAATAAGATTATAATAAACTTATTTTTTATTTATGGTACTGCCACCGTTAAGATTAGATAACTTTAAGCTTATGCAAAAAATATAGAGGAAATTTCTTGGAACGCCCAGGCATCAATTTCGATGCAGACGGTCACGAATTGATTTTTATATACCAACTTTAATGGTTTAAATGCTTTAGTGGGAAGCCTTTCGAAACTGACAATAGAAACATTACCGTAAGTGGTAGACACATTACAGAAAGATCTTAAATTTTCGTGCGCAGGTGCGCAGTTGTCCTATTCATATACATGGAAACGTGTGCAAGAGAGAAAGTTTGTCAAATTGACGTTATCGTAGGCAACTAGATCGATTACATTTTTAATTATACAAGTTTTTTTACGATAAAAAATGTTTGGAAGTGTCCAAAAAAAAATAGTATTCCGCATTTCAACGTACGATTTCAAAAATAAAAATGTACTACAATTTCAAGATTTGATGATCAAACAATTTCATTATAGTCTCCATACTTACCAAATTTATAATGGGCTCTTTTAACTTTACAAGTTCTAACCCTGAAGTCTTTCACTCAATCAGATCAATAGACACTTTAATTATTTAAATAATCATAACTTGCTATTGAAAAAATTTTGAAACCCGCATAAAACAAACGAACATAACCTCTTTAACTTACCTCAATTTGACAAACCTTCTCTCTAGCGCACTTTTTCATGTATAGGAAGAGGACAACTGCGCACCTGCGCAAAAAAACTTAAGATCTTCCTGTAATGTGCCTAACACTTACGGTAATGTTTCTATTGCCAAGTGGCGAAACGGAGTTAGATCTCCTTATTATTCCTTTGTTGACTAACCCAAGAGTTGGAAAGGATACAACGCCAAGTACAAGTTTCATTATTAAAAGTTAGATCATTATTATTATAAGTTAGATCGTTATTATTATAACTTACCTGCTCATCAACATCTATTTCACCCGAATAACGCCCGACCAAATCATGTTGAGAGGTGACTGACAGTTTGAAAACAATACTTCACGTTGCTTGAAATGAGAAAAAACAGTCTCAAAATGACAAATTTTCCCCAGATTCTCAAAATGAAACTGTATGTCTCATTATTGATTCAACTCAAAAGAACATCGATTTTGGTGTACTGTCGATCTGTCAGAGAACTGTTGGCTAAATTTAGAAGTCTACCAGAAAACAGATGATCGCAGCCCGGAACCCAAAGCTGGTGTCTTGGTCCTCTTTTTTCTACTCTCAGCTAGCGCTAGATGGGGGTAAAAGGCCCTATTGTGGGGACCGATGCTCCATCCCATTCGCCGCTCCGAGTCACATGGATTTTATTGTCGACCGAGTGGGGCTCACTGAACGCGTACAGCGGTGACTGATCGCCTCTCCGCGCGCTTTCGTTGTTTATGACTGCTACTGGTTAGAAAAGGATGACACTAAAGATACTATTTTCTTACAATTGTCCGCTAATGTAACTATTTCTTTATCATTTTTCCTTGAAAAAATATTTTCAAACGTCTAGTATACAACAAGGTCGATTACTTGCCGGATAGCCTTCGTAATTATATTGTATGAATAGAAAGTTGGTATATTGCAGAAAGAGTTTTCACTTTTTGAAATTGCATCAGAATTAAAAAATGTATTGTGGATAAGTGAAGATGAAATCTAGCGGAGAATGGTGCCACAAATCTAGCTTGCAAACCATGTGTTAGATATTCTTGACTCATAACTCAAATCTGATTTGCCAACTACGTGTCATGTGTACAAGCGAGAATCTGTTTTAGCTTACAAGCAGGTAATAAGTGAACGTGGCATACTCGCCGGTAGCAGAAGCAAGGATCTAACTTCTCCGGAACTTGCCGGAAGTTACGTACTCACAGTGCCGCCACACCGCCATCTTTCTCGCACTTATTACGTTTTCCAAGCATCCGGCAACTCCGCCTTCAGTCTTCATACAGACCAGTAGCTCTAAAGTCACGTTCTATCTAGCTAAAACTTGAATATTTAACTTGACTCATTTTCGGTGCATATACTCTGTCTGCTTGGTCACATATTTACTCAAACATAACATGCTTAAATTAGCCAAGCAATATCGCCGGCGTAAATACTTCGCTAGCCTAATAAATTAAATTTACTTATATTAGAGACTATGCAACAATTTTGGAACATAGCCAAATTAGCCTTTCATCTAAATTTAATCTCGCAAATTCTGGAATTTGAGTAAAAACTTCAGTCAAACTTTGGAGCAATCTTTTGACCCAATTCAACACTTAAAAGGAGAATAAAAGAGTGTAGGCTGGGGAGTCGCGGCACTATTGAAACTTTTTTTGAAAGATGCAAGTATTTCCTTAAATTGGTCGTTAATGAAACTTTTTTTCACTTTTTCTTTGAACATACACTAAACATCCGATATAAGAAACGCCGGTTTACGATATTTCAAGAATTTATGTCCTTGGCAGTTTCGTGATGAAAGGAGCCGCTGGACCAAGATTGTGTTTGTGTGTGTGTGAGTCAAAGAGAGAGGGGGGGAGAGGCGGTGTCTAGTCAAGCGTGGCAAACTGCATCAGGGCAGAACCCTCAGCGTAGTAATTGCATCAGGTTGCGTTATTCGTCGAAATACAACAGAAATGGTTGATGCCAACCTGCCTATTTACGGCTGTATTCCCTGAATTTAGGATCAAGATAATTGAAATCCATACCCGAAACCGTTCATATATCGAGATTTTGATCTATTTTCAAGCTGTTTTCGCTAAATGCTACAACAGCATCAGTCATCTAAAAAACAAACATTTGAGAGTAATTCGAGATTTTCAAACGAGTTTAAGAGATTTCAAGGATTTCAAACAGTTTGCATAAACATATTACAGAATTTGTGATGTTTTACTGAATTTCATTCAAGTTTCGTGGGATTACTTGGAATTTTACAAATGTTAAGGGATTTAATTAATTTCAGGAGAGTTGAAAGTATATTAAAAAGTTTAGGACATTACAAAAATTACAAACATTCCCTCAATATTTCTAGAGAATTTTAGAAAATAAATGAAATTGTATGAAATATTAAGGGTCTTCTAGCAATTTCTAAGGATTGCTACGGATTTCAGGTGTTTGAAATATTTCACTTTATTTAAGGGATTCATTAGGTTTCAAAAAAAATTATTAAATTTTAAGGGATTTCTACGGATTTCAAGAAAATAGAAGAATAAATTATTTTTTCAAATAAAATGAGTGTGTGATATTACATTAAGTGAAATTATAGATGAATCTTTGACCAAAGAGATGATTTTTCACCTAAAATAATAAATCTTGAAAAATAAAAATTAATTTGTGTGAAAGTATAAATAACAACAGCCGTGTCAACTTTGAACAAATTAGTTGAATTTTCAAGCAAAATAAATAATTTAAAAAATAGCAATATAATTCATAAGCTTTAAATCAAAGAGTGCAATCATATACTAAAAACTATTAAATATCAACCAAAAATGTTATCGTTACATTTTTAGTTTAAGAATGTGAATTTCTATAAACAGAAGTAATTTATTACGAAATAATTAAATTTTTTAACTAAAGACATGAATTTCCAGAAAAAATTGTTTAACTAAATTTTGATATTAAAAATTAAAAAAACAAGTAGTTTTCATAAAATAGTTTAATTTTCAACAAAAGGAGGTTAATTTTCAAACCAATCTAAAAATATAATTTTTGAAGAAAAACGTAAAGTTTCTACCAAATAGTTGAATTTAAAAACTGAAAGGATGACTTTTTTACAATATTGTTCAATTTGGAAGTCAAAAGACTAATTTACTTCAGAATACAGAAATTTTTAACTGATAAATATCAATATTCAAGCATAAATGGAATATTGTTACATATTCAGTTGAAAAAGTTAATTTGAAATTTAAAAACAAAATCAACAGAACAAAAAGATTTCCCACCAAAGAGTGGATTTTTTAAGTGAAAAATATTAATCTTCAACTAAAATGTATAAATCTTAAACCTCAAGGGAGAATTTTCAACCAGGAAGATTAAGTTGCTGACAAAAAATACGAATTTTCGTTTGAAAAAGATCAATTTTCATAAAAAAACATAATATTCAATGCACAAGTTAAAAAACGTAATTTTTAAATAGACAAAAAACAAATATTTAGCAAAGCAGTTGAATCATCAACCAAGACAGATTAATTTTCTAAAAAAAAAGATTCATTTTTAACCGAAAAATATCAATTTTTAACAACTAAGTGAAATGCTTAAACAAGAAAGATTGTCCAGTCGAAAAGGAAAAAAAAATTCCACAAAAGTGTTTAATTTTTAAGTCCAAAAATCCATTTTTCTACGAAACAGTTAAATTTTCAACAAAAAAAAATGCATTTTGAATGAAAATGCTAACTTTCAAATAGGCAGTTAAATTTTTATCAGGAAAAGAACAATTTCTAATCAAGACGGTGAATTTTTGACAAAATTGTTGAATTTTCAACAGAGTAATTAAATTCTCAACCTAATATTAAATATTTATTTTTAGAACAGATGAATTCTCAACTAAAAACAAAATAGTCGATTTCTCAATTTAAAATAAAATAAATATAAATAAATATTTTGCAAATTAAATAATTTTTAACATAAAATAGTTAGGTTTTCTAATAGGGTTTAATAATTCAGTTTTAATTCGAGTAAGAAAGTTTGGGAAAAGGGAAAATAGGAGAATATGAAAAAGACTGTAAAGTCTGCGATAAATAAACAGGAATTTTGAAAAATTATATGCTAAAGAATAATAAGGCAAATCAAAATTGAATGCAATGACACTGTTATTGTGAACCCTTATATATATTTTTTAACGGATTTTTTCATTGAAAACTTACCTCAAGTGACGTTTCTAATAGTTCATAAATTTCGAAGTCTTTTATTTATATTATTCATAATAAAGTTTCGAGGGTAATTACACAGGACCACAAAATGGTTTTGGAAGTCTACTGGGAATCTAATAGGAATGCTTTATGTTTTGGGTTCGCTGAATACGAATCCATTCATAGAATTGAACCAGCACGTGATGATTTGCAGTAAAATTCAAAAAATTCCTTTAAACTGGGAATTTCTGCATAAATTTCGTCCCCAAACCTACAAACCCCAAATTAACAAGCCTCAAATCCAAAAACTAACAAGCTTCAAACCCACAAACCCCAAACCCCAAACCAACAAGCACCAAACCCACAAGCTCCATATCAAAGAACCCACAAACCGCAAACGAATAAGCTCCAAACACACAAACTCCAAATACATAAGCTCCATGTTCACAAACCTACAAACCCCAAACCCGCAAAGCCTAAACTCACCAACCTCAATTCCATAAACCAAAATAACTCATATCTTATAATACCAATTGAGAAATTGGTATAATTTCTGATTAATGCGTTTGGGATTCGTGGGTTTGGAATTGTTGGCTTGAGGTTTGTACGTTTGTGGATATGGAGCTTGTGTATTTGGAGTTTGCGGGTTTGGAGTTTATGGATTTGGGGTTTGTGGGCTTGGAGTTTTTTGGTTCTGATATGAATAAAAAAATGTAAAGTCGCTTATTGTCTTTTATTTGAAAAAACAGGTAGCATAATAGTAGATTCAGGCTCTATTCTTTAAACAAAAAATAAGGCAGGAATTACACGCTGTAGTTAATTAAAATTAGTTCAGCTTGAGGCAATAATATTTCGAGTAGATGCGCTATAATTCAAAATGAAGGTAGAAAAAAAGATACTTTTTTATCTCTTCTTTACCTTGTTGGTTCTGTATTCACAAATCGGAGCTCTGATCGACTTACAAGTAAAGTACCTCGTAATTTATTAAAAAGCTTAAGGACGTCTCACTCCTTCCGAGAATTCTTCAACGGATTTCAGCTGCCACGTTAAGTACGAGCGTTTTCCATTATCTAATTAGATTTTATTGAGTAAGTAACTGCTGTTTAAAAGATCAGAATTTCCCAATGAAAATACATTTTTTTTAAATTTTAAGTTACATTTAAAAAAAAGTCAAAGTATATTTAATAAACCAGAGTGGTTGCAGGTCAGGGAAAATATGGATTTCAGGGAAAAGTCACAAAATATTATGGACCAGTGAAAGTCAGGGATTTTAAAATATTTAAAAATATTTGAAGCATTTGAGGTATTTTTTAAAATTCCAAAGAATTTTTCACATTTTTAAAAAGTTTCACGGTATTCCAAAAAATTAGAAATATTTTACTGTGTCTTAAAAAAATCGAAGAAAATTGGCATACATTTCAATAATTTGAAGCAATCCCAAAGGATTTTGAACATTTAAAGGTATTCTGAAAAATTGCAAGTAATTTTCAAGAGCTTTGGAAAATTTGAAGAGATATCAAAAGATTGAAAACAATTAGAAATAATTTAGGGTATTTTAAAGATTTCAAGAAAAATTTCAATTGATTCAAATAAACTACAGGGATAGCAAAGAGTTTTCAAATTAAAGTTTTTTGAAAACTTTCAAGGAATTTTTAAAAGCTAAAACAAATTTCATGTTGGAAATCGAACCATAGAACTTCCGATTGCGGGTTAGGTGCTTTTACTTTAAGCTACTAGAGAGATCAAACGAAGAATCCTTTTTCAGAAATACAAGAATTATTTTGCCAGGTGCTGCATATTCAAATTGCTCAAGGAATCTGTATTATCATCAGAGAATAACATAAATAAATAAATAAATTTTTATTCATAGCTCCATCTAGTCTGAAAAGGCGTTAACAATTTATTTTATTCTCTGATGATAATAGAGATCCCTTGCAAAATTTGAATGCGTAACTACTGAGTAAGTTGCAAGAGCTTAACATTTTTTCTAGAAATTTCAAAAGGGTTCAAAGAATTTGAAATAGTTTTACATAGATAATTAAAAAGCTCCAGAATAATTTTCCGTAGACTTTGATAACTTAAAGGTATCTCAAAGGATTTTAGTGCTTTCCTAAAATATTCCAAGGAATTTACAAGAGCTTTAAAACGTTTAAATAAATTTTAAAAGATGTCGAAGAATTCGAAATCTTTTAGGGTATTTGAGAAGGTTGAAAGACATGTTCAAAAGCGTTACGAATTTAAAGGGTTAAAATGTTTCAAAGGATCGGAAATAATTTCGAGAATTCGAAACTATTTACATGAATTTTCATTTGATTTCAATCATTTCAAGGGATTTTAAATGAGCCGAATTACTGTAGGGTTCTTCAAAAATCCCATGTCATTTTTAAGAGATGTAACAAATTATAAACCTTTAATTCACTTGAATTTTTATCATTTCATAGATTTCCTCTCATTCTCCTTAAATTTTCATAAATTTACTCTACATTTAATGAAATACGAGGGTAGTTCAATAAGTCCTTAGAATGACCAACAGATGGCGCGCGAATCGCTCCAAATCATCTGTTTTCAGTCAGCACCACTCCCGACT
>NC_046660.1:47392588-47421677 GCF_010883055.1 Belonocnema kinseyi
TGTATAGAGCTCCAAGGAGATTATGTTGAAAAATAAAAAAAATTTACCCAAAAAAAAATGTTTTTATACTTCATTCTAAGGACTTATTGAACTACCCTCGTAAAAGGACTTTTATCTTTTTCGAATTTATTCCCTATTGACTTGAATTATTATTCAGAATTTCGTTCAGAATTCTTTACAAAAAATTTCTTTAAAAGTTTTGAATATAAAGAGAACACTCACATAATTAATGCAGATTAGTTAATTTTTTGTATTAAAAATAAATCCTTTTTATTTATTTCTTCCTTTCTTAAAGTAATTTAGGGCGTGGCAACCCGGAAAGTAATTAATTAAAAATGTATAAACTGAAATTTAAAATTTTTTAACTCCATTTATGAATATAATATATTAGGAACGTTCCGAAATTAGATTTTTTTAAGTTAAATACTAATCGTTTGGGATAAATAAAGAAATAACGAAAAATCTGAAAAATTTGAAAACAAAGTTTTTCCACGACCCTGATTTAATGTTGATGATTGTTAATCGCGTAAATTCGATGCTAATCAAATGCACGTATCTACTGTCTCGGAAATTCGACTATTCATTTATTTATGCTGTATCTTTCAGTGAAAATCTGTGAATTTACTGACGCGCAAACATGATCGCTGACTGCTTGTGCGCTCTGAATTCATGAATTGCTTTCGACTGAAAAATCTTTTTTCGCTTTGCTGCACGACATTCTATGTGATGCAGAATGCAATTTATACAATTTATCAGAGGTAGAAATTTATTCTAATTTTAATTTTGTTCGAATTGTTTAACGTTCTGTAACGTTTGCGACGTTAGTCATAATAATTATATAACCTTTGATTAAAGTTACCGATTCAGTTTTTCAAAATATACAAAAGTTTTAATCGAATTATTCTTCTTTCTCATTTTTAGTCTGACACATGAAAACTGGAGAATAACAAAATGCATGGAATTCTTGATACTCTCGCATGAGAGACGCCGAGAGGCGATAATAATGGTAAAGTTTTCAAACTAGAAGTATCCGGCGTAAATCCAATCAAACTAGCCTTGAGCTTCGGAAATTCGAAAGATTCTTTTAATCAATGTCAGATAAGTTTGCATTAAAGACTAAGTTTTAAAGCTTATTTAAAAAAAGTATTTAGCCAAATTAAGTTTAGTGTCTGAAATGTGTTGATTACTACACATTATTTAAAAATCAATATAAATTGAAATTCATATATAATAATTAAAATAATAAAAAATAAATGTAAGTTTAATATCTTCAATAATTGATTAGAATTAATATCCAAACTTCAGAAATATTATATAATATTTGTGTACAACGTACAGACAATCAAACCGTGGCATGTTTGTTCGAAAATAACAATTAACGACGACAAAAATTAACTTAAAGTTGTTGAAAATTATAAGTTTGATTTTTAAAGTTAAATGATTTTTGTTTAAAATATTCGATTTTCAGTTAAAAACGATAACATACTCCATTATTGTATTTTAGTCGAAACAGAGTAATATAAGACAACAAAAAAATGTTTAAGGTTATAAATCTTATTTTAAACCCTTATCTAAAATGAAAATAAATTTAAAAACATGAATGAATAAATCAATTATTTAATTATAAAATTTATGATGCAAAATGTTAGCATAACATGAAATTATTCAAACAATTTTGATCTACCATAACCAAAATTGGAAATTTAAGGAGTGTCAATACTATTCTGAAAAATTATATGATTGTTTATTTAATAATACCAATGTTACAAAAAAAATTAACATGATCTAAACAATATTCAAAATTGTAAAAATTATTTAAAACTGACATATTTTTGTTTTATAAATCCGACTTCCGGTGAAAAACGTTAATATAACGTTAAATTGTTCTAACATTGTAAATATTTTTTGAACTTAATATCAATATTTCCAGTAGAAATTGCTCGTCTAATGTTAAAAAATTTTGTATTCTTGTAGGAATCTTATGATTTTTTTCTTTAAAATACCGATTTTTGGTGAAAAACACGAGCATAACCTTAAATTTAAAAAATTGTGAATCTTATGATTGATAATGGTTATCTGAAACATAATATAATTTCCTAATTTAGAAATAATAATTGTCGACGAAAAACTTCAACATAAAATAAACAAAATTGTACAAAATTGTAAATCTTATTTGTAATTTGCATATTTTTGTTCAAGCACTCCGATTTCCTGTGACAAACTTTAATGTTACCTCAAATTTTTAAAAAATTTTAATATTCTTTGACCTTCATGTTTATTATTTATATGAAAGTTTCATCTTTTTGAAACCTAATGATTTTTTATCAAAAATAACTATTTCTGATGTGAAATGCCAACATTAGCTACAACTTAAAAAAGTTTTGAATCTACTTTAAATTTTTTTCAATAATTTTTTTTTAGATAAAGAATACCAATTTCCGACGAGAAACACTCATATACCATGCAAAATTGACAATGTTTTCTTAATCTTATTTAAATTATAATGAGTTTTGTTTTTTAAAATTTATTTGTAATGTCAAGGAATAACTTGACCTTAAATTGTTTAAGAATGACAAATCTTCTTTAAAATCTAATAGCTTTAGCAAAAAGTCAACTTTTTCGAAAACCACTAACAAAACCCGAAATTGTTCAAGCTTGTACATTGTATTGTTTTAAACAAAAATGATTTGTTTTAAATCTAATGATTTTTGTGAAAAATTCCGATTTCTGGTAAAGAACATCCACATTTAAATATTTTATTTAAATTATCCAGTCAATATCAAAAGAATAAAATAAAAGTTGATTTTTAAAAGCTTTGTTTGTTGCACTTCTGTCCTAACAAATTAAATCTTAAGAATGGCCATTTTTTCAACTTTATTATGTAGTTTTTCCGTAAATATTTTCAATAAACTTCAAATTAACATTTTATAAGCAAATCACATAATAATTGAGAAAGTTGGTGGTTCCACGATTCAAAAAATATTGATCTTTTAGCAAGTATATTTTTTACATTTTAATCAAGCAATGTTGTAACTAATCAAGATTTGTTGAATTTATAAACAAATCATATAAAAAAAGTGAGTAGGGTTTACATCTTATAAAATTTAATAATTTTCTTTTAAAATACCAATAATTTCGGACAAATGGTTCAAATAGTTGATTCGAAAATTTTAAAGTTTTAATGTAACTGCGCAAAAATATTTAAAAAAAAAGTTTGTTAATTCGCAAATTATTTGCTATGCATTCACTTATTGAAAAAGATCATTTTTTGTTTCTAAAATTTCTATCTTAAGGTATAAAATGAGATTTTCAAAAAACATTGATAAACCACTTTTTTTTAGATAGGATACAGTTCCACATTAGGATTGACCGAAAAAAAACTCAAAATGATTAGATCCATCGGCGATAGAGCATACCAATGTTTTTTTGGTATTGCAAACAAACGACAAACAATCTCACCATTCGCCAGGCCGTTTGAAAATGTTAAGTTTTAGAATTTTTTGTGTATAGAAAAAATTCTTTTTCAATTTTATTGGGACGGAAAAAAGTCAGAAGTTTTTTTTTGATGTGTCAAATTATGAAAGAAAAAGCTAGTCCAGCCACTAAAGGAAATGTGAAGATTTTTCAAAATAACCAAGGCAATAGACATTCTGGACTGCCTAATATATTTAGTAGTCCATCTAATTAAGACAGATTATAGGTCAGTCAAAGCGATAAAGGTAAGACACTTTGGCAGTCCAGCCATTTGGGACAATGCTATAGATCAGTTCAACCAACAATGGCAAGACATGTTATTAGTTCAGCCAGTAAAAATAAGACTATAAATCAGTCCAACCAACAAAGTCAAGAAAGGCACTTTGGTAGTCCAGCTAGTTAAGAGCCTTTGTTGGTTGGACTGATCGATAGTCTGGTCTTAACTGGTTGGACTACTAAAGTTGCTGTTGTTGGATGAAATAATCTATAGTCTTGTCTTAAATGGCTGAACTGCCAGAGTCTTTCCTTTGTTGGTTGAACTAACATATAGTTATGTCTTAACAGGCTGGACGACCACATTGTTTTTCCTTGGTTAGTTCGACTGATCTATAGTCTAGTCTTAACTTGTTGGACCATCCCAGTGGGCACAAAATTTGGCGACGTCTTTATGACATCGTTACGACATCTTTACGACATTTTTACGAGATTCCATGTCCGTGTGGTTTCAGTGCCTTTACGATATCGTAAATACATCGTCAGATCATACGATGTTTTTACGATATCGTAAAGACACCTTAACGACATGGACATGGGACATCGTAAAGTTGTCGTAAAGATGTCGTAACGATGTCTTAAAGACGTCGCCAAATTTTGTGCCCACTGGGAACCTCCGTTGATTAGATTGATCTATACTATTGTTTCGACTGGCTGGACTAATAGCATGTCTTTTATCTGTTGATTAGACTGTTCTATAGTCAGGTCTTAACTAGCTGGATGAATAAGATGCCTTTTCCTCTAGTAATTAGATAGATTTTTAGTATTGTATTGACTGGCCGGACTAATAACATGTCTTGCCTTTGTCAGTTAGACTGATCTCTAGTCTTGCCTTAACTAGCTGGACTACTTAAGTTGCTTTTGTTGGATGGAGTAGTCAATAGTCTTGTCTTAAATAGCTAAATTGCTAAAGCGCCTTGCTTTTGTTGGTTGAACTAATATAGAGTCTTTCTTAACTGGCTGGACTACCAAAGTGTCTTCCCTTAGTTGGATCGACTGATCTATGGTGCAGTCTTAACTTGCTGGACTAACAATATATCCTACCTCTGTTGATTAGATTGATCTATACTCTTGTCTTAACTAGCTTGATTAACAGCATGTTCTTTATCTGTTGATTAGACTGTTTTGTAGTCTTGTCTTAACTGGCTGGACCAATAAGATTTATTTGCCTCTATTGATTAGATAGATCTATAGTCTTGTATTGGCTGGCTGGATCAATAACATGTTTTGCCTATATTGATTAAATAGGTTTTCAGTCTGGTCTAGACTAGCTAGATTGATAACATGTCTCGCCTGTGTTATTCGGACTGATTTATAGTATTGGCTTAACTGACTGTACCGCCAAAGAGTCTTGAATTTGTTGGTTAGACTGATCAATGGTCTTCTCTTAACTTGCTGGACTACAAACATGTCTTGCCTTTGCTGTCTAGGCTAATGTGTAGTCTTGTCTTAATTGGCTAGACCGCCAAAGTGTCTTGCCTTTGTCGGTTGGACTGATCTATAATCTTCTCTTAATTAGCTGGACTACTAAATATATTTAATAGTCTAGAATTTTTTTTGCCTTGATTATTTAAAAAAACCTTCACATTGCCAGAACAGTCTTATTACATTGCCTTTAGTGGCTGTACTGGATTTTCCTGTAAGAATTGGACTAATCTGCAGTCTTGTACAACCTTATGAGTCCTCCTATTATTAACAGAGCAGCTCATTTTTATTGCCCTTTTTAGCTGGACTGGTCTTCTCCATATTTCCAGTGTTGTCAATGATTTTGCTGATTACATTTTTTTTTATCATTAGGCTTTAAACTATATTATATTTCAATTTCAGTCAATTTGAACTGGGCCGGATCTCAATGTACAGTGTTTAGCGTCCTTTTGGAAGTTTGGAAATTTTTAAATAAAACAAATTTTTAGTGCCATTTTAATGAATCTAATCATTTTGAGTTTTTCGACCTACCCTATTCCGAATAAAGATCAGTAATAAACTGTTAATGGATAAAATTTGACGTAAAATAATGCACAATTGCATATTGATCATTTCTGAAATTCAAGCGACCCAGAAGCGGGTACTAAATTTATACAGGGAAATGATTGTATTCCACATTTGAATAATAAGGCCCGAGAACAATAACGTATTATCCTCTTTATTCCTTCTCTTTTGAATGAAAATGCGGATATTCTTCTTCGAAAATTTAAATACGGATACTTGGAAAAAATGAAATTACGAATTCAAACTGTATGCATAGATCTGAATTATTTGAACCATGTGTCGAGTAATACCGAGCACGCGGGCGCGCAATTTCTACCACACTGTTCGTGGTAAGAAAAATAAAAAACTTCAATTGTGGATAGTACCAAAGAATTACGAACTCTTGAAAGTGATTTCATTAAAGCCAAAACTGGGCTAATATCGTACACAAATAGCTTTTTTAAATTTCTTAATTGTTTATGTATTATTCTGAAACTTTGTTTGAAAATAATGCAAATAAATCAAATTTCAAGTTGTAAAGTCTTATACGAATGTTGAATGGCTTTTCAACAAAAGAGTTAAAATTTCAACAAAAAAGTTAATGTTTTACTAAACTTGGAATTTCTATCAAAATACTTAAATTTTGATTAAAGAACTTGAATTTTTAATCCAATAATTGAATTTTCATAGCAAAAATATTACAAAATATTAATTCAAAACTAAACTGTAGGATTTACAAACCAAAAAAGGAGAAATTTAGAGAAAGTGTTTAATTTTCATCATAAAAGTTCATTTTCAACAAAGCAGTATATAATTTTCTAGCAAAATATTCCAAGGGCCTTTCAAGAGCTTCACAAATTTTTAGTGAATATTATAAGATTTCAAAAGATTTAAGCAACTTTAGGAAATTTTTGATGGTTTTAAGGAATTTTTCACTCATTTTAATCGTTCCAATGATTTCAAAATATTAAAAAAAATATTAGCCTGCACAGAATTTTATACAATTCTTGAAGGCAGCGATTCAAATGCTTGAAAAATTTTATAATATTTTTTGCAATTAATTTGAGTTCAGCCGGAATTCTTATTAATTTATTCTTAATTGTTACAAGTTTTTTCGAGTTCTTCAGAATTTTCTCCAAATTTTTGTATTCGCTTGCATTCCTCTAAATTTACTAAAATTTTACTGAAATAAATTGATTTTTTTATAGTTTAAAATATTTCGAATTTATCCGAATTCTTCTGAGTTAAATTTAATCCGTTTGAAGTCTTCTTGAAGATAAAAAAATTCTTTAGAGAAAAATGAGTTAAAACTCAGAGGAATTTAAAAATTAAGTTTTCTGGCCAGCCTGATTTAGTACTCGACCAGTAGACTACTGGTACTGAGTAATCAGTAAACCTCACTGATTGAGCCAATGATGGAATTTCACTGATTGAATCAGTTGAATTCCACTTATTGTCAATGGCACTTCTGGGTATCTCAAGTTGTGAGATTCAACTGGAAAGCAGTGTGATTTCACTGGTTCATTTTAAGAAGAAAGTGATCAGTGATAAGTGTTATCCCTAACCAGCTGATTGATGAAAACGCGTATGACCAGATGCCTACTGGTATTGAGTAACCAGGGAACCTAACTGTTTGAACCAATGATAATATTCCACTGATTAAGCCAGTGAAATCTCATTGATTGTGAGTGACAAACTTTTGGTTGCTTCAACCAGTCAGATTCCACTGGAAAGCAGTGAGATTTCACTGGTTCGTTTTAAGAAGAAAGTGATCAATGATTAGTGTCATCCCTATCCAGCGGATGGATGAAAACGCGTACGACCAGATGGCAACTGGTACTGAGTAACCAGTGAACCTCACTGATAAAGCCAGTGGGGAAATTCCACTGATTGAACCAGTTGAATCTCACTGATTGTCAATGACACTTCTGGATATCTCAACTAGTGAGATCCAACTGGAAAGCGGTGTGATTTCACTGGTTTATTTGAAGAAAAAAGTGATCAGTGATAAGTGTCATCCCTAACCAGCTGATTGATGAAAACGCGTACGACCAGATGCCTACTGGTGTTGAGTAACCAGGGAGCCTAACTGATCAAACCAATTACAATATTCTACTAATTAAGCAAGTCAAATCTCACTGATTGTGAGTGACAAACTTTTGGCTGTTTTAACCAGTTAGATTTCACTAGTTCGTTTTAAGGAGAAAGTGATAAAAGATTAGTGACATCCCTAACCGGCTGATGGACGATAACGCGTACAACCAGATGACAGCTGGTACTGAGTAACCAGTGAACCTCACTGATAAAGCCAGATAAGGAATTCCATTGATTAAACCATGTGAATCTCACTGATTGTCAGTGACGCTTCTGGCTGTCTCAATCAGTGAGATTTCACTATAAATCAGTAGGATTTTACTAAAAATTAGTGAGATTTCACCGGTTTACTTTAAGACAGCAATTCTTCCTAGTAAAGTCTAATACGAATCTTTCTTTCGTGGTTGGAATCCCAGCTTAGTGTTCGTTATCATAAAATACAAGTTCAGTAAGAAAAGAGCAGGATCCTTGTGTAAGTATGAGATAAGTTTTCTACTTTTCTCATTTCTACTTTCGCGTGAGCAAGACGATGTTCCTAAAACACTGGGTACTTAGTACTGTCCCATAGACTTTCGTTTCTCAAGACTTTTCTCAAGTCAATCGAGTGGAATGTACGTAATGTCTGATTTTCCCTGCGGCCCCTGTTTAATTCCACCTCTCTTAAATCAGATTCTGTGACAATTTACTTTCTGAAGGGAGTGGTCCTTTCACGTCCTGGATCGCAGCTCCAGCCTCAATTTAAAGACCCCTGCTCATCCTTAAAGGAATTCCAATTGAGAAACTCGACGAACTGATCAGACAAAGTAACAGTGGTGACAATGGGATCATGATTGGAGTGAAGAGGGGATTCCAATCATATTTGATTTTCTGCAATTATCCCGAGGGATTCCGAGAATAAATCATTTACGTTTCCGTATTTTAAATAAAATTGTTTCCTGAATAGCAAATTAGATTTAGAATGCCAAAAAAATCAGTTTTATCCAGACACTTTTTTTGGTCCCCATCATCAGGTATGGAAAGTTTTTCATTAAAAGGCTCTATTTTGTATTAATTACAGACTTAATACTCTTTTCCATATTTACATTTTTTTAAAGAATTCGCCTTCTTTACCCTGTTCGCAACAAATGTTTCCTTTTTATACTTTTTCTCTTTTTTTTTTGAAAAGTCATCATTTTTAGTAGGAACTTCAACCATTTAATTGAAAGTTAAAATGCTTTGTTCAAAATTCTTTTTATTATTTTGAGAATTAATTATTCTATTGAAACTTTGATTTTCGAGTTAAAATTAATTTTTCTAATTAATAACTTTGTTAGAAAATTGATCATTTTTAGTTGAAAATTCAATCAACAAAGTAACTAATATTAATTTAGAATTCATCATTTGTGATTAAAACTTCAACTATTTGGTTACAATCTTAAATTTTTTTAATATTTAATTTTTTTGGTTCGATTTTAGTTAAAATTCAACTATTTGGTTCAAAATAAACTTTTCTTTTGTAAATTCATATTCATAGCTTAAAAATTGAAATGTATGATAAAAAAAGAATTTTCGTTTTAGCTTAAAAGTTGAACAATTGAGATTAAAAAACTGTTTTTATTAAAAGTTAATATTTTCAGGTGCTAAATTTCACTGTTTTGTTACAAAATTTACTTTCTCGCTCACAAATTCAATTGTTTTCTTAAAAATTTGTTTTTTTAGTTAATGATTTCATTTCCATTGAGTAAAAATTGGTCTTTTTTGGGCAAAATGCATCTATTTCGTAAATAATTAATATTTTTTGGCTGGATTTAATTTTTTTTTATTTAAAATTGAAATCGTTTTTGGTTTTAACATCAGCTGTTTCCTTTTTGTTGAAAATAGATTTTTTTGTTGAAAATCCATATTTTTGGTGAAAATTTAACTACTTTGTTAAAAATTTTACTAATTCGCTTAAAAATTTATTGTATTAGTTACAGATTTATCTCCTTTCTTGAAAATTGAGTTGTTTGTTAAAAAATTTGTTTTTTTTAGCCTAAAAATTTAATATTTGGTTAACAAATTTTCCTTTTAGTTGAAAATTTATTTCTTTTGGTAGGAACTTGATCGTCTTTGACCAAAAATGCAATTGTTTGGTTAAAAATGAATCTTTTTTGGTTGTCTTTGTTGAAAAATTATCTTTTTGGTTTTAATCATTTTACTAAACTTGTGTCTTTTGCTTAAAACCTCCAAAATTTTCGAGTTTCTTTTTTTAAATTTAAGTTTTCATTGAGAATTTAAATATTTAAGTTAAAAACTGAACTAATTGGTTAGAAATTGCGATGTTCCATATAAAATTCAACTGTTTTGTTGATAATTAGTCTTTTAGCATCGCAAATTATTATTTTGTTGTTGTTGTAAAAATATTCTCGGTCTCTTTGGATTAAAGATTATATTTGATTAAAAACTTGACGGTTTTCGGTTGTAGTATAATATTTTATGCATAAAAATTCGATCATCTGGACCGCCTGGTTAAAAATTAAACTATTTTGTTAGAAATTTGCCTCATTACATTAAAAGTGAAACTATTTGTTTATAAATGTGACTGCTTGTTTGAAAACTATTTTTTTGTTTTAAAAACTAAACTATAAGGTGGAAAATTTATCTTTTTTTCATTGAGAGTGCAACTTATTATTTATAAATTTAACTGCTTGATTTAAAATAAAATGTGTTTGTTAATTAAAACATGTGGGTGAAAATTAATTTCTTTTGCTTAAAAGTTTTACTAGTTGGATGTAAATTCAACTGTTTGGTGAAAAATTAGTTATTTTCTTTGGGTGAAAATTCAACAATTTGGTCGAAAAATCAGCTTTTGCAGTTAAAAATTCGTCACTATAAACCAATTAAAATCTAGTAACGTCAAAAGTTCATGATGAAACCTTATGGCTCTAGGATAATTAATTATCATTTTTTAAATGAAACTTTTAAAAAATTTGAAAGTTAAATATTATTTAAGAAATGCGGCTTTTTAGTTTTAAAACTCCATACCATTGAAGAAAATTCATCTCTTTTGATAGAAAGGTAATCTTTTTTAATATTAAAATTTTAATTCATTTTATGCATGTTATGCTTTTTAGAACCATCACATATTTATGTCTGAATTGTCTCTAAAATTTTCTATAATTGTCTCCAATGTGGAGTTTCGCTGTCACTGAATATTTAATTCGTGACCCCCCTTGTTCGCGAAGCTACGCCACGTTGAATACTACAAGCAAAGCATGACGAGAAAGTTTGTATTAAATCTTGTTTTCATAATAATTGAAGCGAGACATTTTACAGGAAAAATGTGTACGCACTAAATGTTGTCAGACATTTTTTTCTCGTTTTTCAGAAAACTAATTAGTAGTTTAAAATCCGTAAGTTTGAAGCAGGAAATATTAAAGTAGATGACCTATTTGCCGAGGACCGTTGTTGCACTAAGAACCCTGGTTTCTTCTCTTATCATGTTTTATCACCAGCCTTGCCAAGCTCAAGTGTAGTCTTCTACCTCTACTAATTTAACTCTTTTTTCCTTTTTCCACCTTTAATTTCTAAAACACTTTAGGCTTTTCTTCCAGGTCCTGCATTCTGACTCTAATTTCTTGCTCTGCTAAATATTCGGTTACTTGTACTTCTTACAATTTCACCCAGATGATAAATGCATCTGGGGGTGTCAGTTGAACATAAATATAAAGTGCTGCAAATTTACTCTGGAGAATAGTATTCATTACATTCAGAGATTAGCATTTCCCCTGTTGCCACATTCCCCTCTTTTCGCTTAAAGAAATCCTATTTTTATTTTTTATTTGCAATAAACTTCCACTTTTCAGGGCATCACAAGTCCTGAAAAAATACGGAGTCAATGAATGGCAAAAAATAGTTGATAAAAAGAGTGTCAGTGAGTGAATGACGCCTGAAACAAAAAATTTTGAATGCTAATGCGCCTGAGTGGGGAACCTTACATAACGAATTTATAAGGCTCTTCAGCTGGGGTGATTGCTAGAAAGTTTGACCAGTAAACCGGGTCGGAGCAGTGTTGTGGAATAAATACTTTTTTTAAATAGGTGAGGGGAGTGAAATTAGAGGAAGTGAGAGTTAAGGAGAAGAGAGAAAATACAGTAAATGATGGTGGGGGTGTAATTGGGGCGGGGGGGGGGTGTAATGAAGGAGAGGCGGTATGGAAAGTGAAGAGAGCACGAGTAGGTAAAGTGAGGAAAAATTGGGATAGGGGAATTTGTGGCCTACTTTGACTAATTTTTCACTTTTTTTTCTTTTCGTAGAAAGTTAGTTTTTTTTTCATTAAAAAGTCTACTATTATATCTCTGATTAAGAATTCATCTATTTCGTATCGATTTTCTACTATTTTTTTGTCAATTTAACTATTATTTTGTTGAAATGACTGTTTTTGTTTGAAAATTAATTTATTGAACAGAACATGCAGTAACTATTGTATTTTTGTTTTACAGGTTTTTGTTAAAGGGTTTTGTTAAAGCTTATTGTTTTGAATTAAAATTCAAGTTGAAATTTATTTTATTCTTAAAAAATTCATCTTTTTAATTTAGTTTAAAATCTTTTTTAAACTTTAATTTTATTGTTGTAAGTGTAACTATTACCATAGCGGTTTAAAATTCACCTTGTTCAGTTTTCTTTGAAAATTCATGTATTTTCTTCAAAATTCATCTTTTTTGATAAATATTTTTTTCTTTAATTAAAAATTTAACTACTCAGAGAAAACTTGAACTTTATTGTCAAACATTTATTTTATCGTTAAAGATATAAGTATTCCATTTTTGATTTTAAATTGATCTTTTTTATTTTCAAATTAAACTATTTAATTAAAAATTCGACTTTTCGGTAAAAAATAAGTATATTGAATTAAAAATGGAACTTCTTTGAGGAAATTGAACTGCTTTGTTAAGATTTTATTTTATTATTTGAAAATCAATCGCTTTGTTTAAATATCCACCTATTTTAGTTGAAAACATTTTTTTAATTCAATTTTTTTGTATGAAAATCGTCTTTTCGGCTTAAAGATTCAACATTATAATTTAAAATTCGTTCCTTTATGTTAAAAATTCAATTATTTTTGCAGAAAATTCTACTATTAGATTAAAAATTAACTTTTTCGTACAAGACGCATATTTTCGAATTTAACTATTCTGTAATTAATTCTCTTTTTTGGCTTAAACATTTAACTCTTTTAGTTTTTTTATTAAAAATTTAACTGTTTATTTAAAAATTTAACTTTTGTAATAAAAATTCATTTTTTGTAATTGAAAATTAAACTGGGTTGTAGAAATGTAATCTTTTTTGGATTAAAGACTTAACGATTCAGTTCAAAAGTCGTCTTTTTTGGTTGAAAATTCTCTTAGTTGGTAGAAAATTGCACTATTTGATTAGGAATGATTGTTATAGTTCAAAATTAATATTTTTGCCTTCAAAATTTAACTATGTGTACGCATTTTGAGCTGGAAAATTTTACTCTTTTGTTAAGAATTCTTTTTTTTTTTAACTAATGTCTTTTGGTATAGACATGTCATTCTTTTTAGTTAAAAGGGAATTTGTTTGCTTAAAATTATTATATTTGGTTGAATATTAAAATATTTTTATTATAAATTTATATTTTTTAGTTTAATTTCTTTTTTTTATTTCAAAGTAAAATATTTTTTTGGTTGAAATACCAACCACTTGGTTGAAATTTAAACTTTTTTGTTGAAAATTCATTTTTTTGTTTATTCAAGATTCATTATTTCAGCTGAAAATTTGATTTTCTATTAAAAAATGTAATGGATTAAATTATTATTATAAAATCAAACATATTGAAATAATTATTCAAACTGTTTTCTGAAAAATTCAACTATTTTATTAAAAAGTCACATTTTTTGTGAAAATGTAACATTTTTGAGAAACTCTGGTCTTTTCGGCTAAAAAAATTCGTCCTATTAAATTAAAAATTCTATTGCGTTTTGAAAAAATAATCTTTGTTGCTTCAAATTTGATTTATTTGGTTTAAAATCCAACTATTTCGTTAAAAATTCTTTTTTATAATTCACCTATTTCATTAAAAATGGTTTTTGCATGAATTTAACTATTTTGTTAACAAGTAATTCTTTCTGACTGAAAGTATAACTGCGCTATTGAAAATTTATAATTTAGGATAGTAAATTTATCTTCCTGAATTGGAAATTACCCTTTTTGGATTCAAAATTCCCTTTTTTTTGTAGAGAATTTATTGGTTGAAAAGCTTTCTTTCTTAGTTGAAAATTAAACTATCTTCTACAACATACGTTTCTCTAGCTTGAAAATTCAACTAATTAGTTAAAACTAAAACGTTTTTTGTCCGAAGTGTAAATTTTGTCATTAAAATTTCGACCTTTTGGTCAACTTGTTTATTGAAAATTCAACTATTTGGTTGAAAAATAAATTTTCCTAGTTAAAAGTTCATCTTTTTGATTTTAAAAGTTTCATTGTAAAATAAATTTATTCTCTTATAACCTCTCAACTTTGTGTCGCTTCTGAGTGTCATTTTAAAGAATTTGAATCCGCATCTTTTGAAAAAAGAATAGGAGCTGTGCATGAAAGGAGGGATTATTCTTTTACTGACGAAATAAAAAAAAGTAGTCATCAAGTTTCATTAAAGCGGGTCATGAAAAGAACTCGGCTTTTTTCTTTTTCCTTGAACATAAAAAAAAACCAGAGAGTTTAATTGTGTTGAATGAGAAATGCGATATTTTTGTAAAAAGCTGGAAAGGAACGACGCCATTTCTCATGCCTCCTATACGGTAGGCTGCACAAAAAGCGACCAAACCGTTTTCCCCAGGCCCATTTTACGTCTTGAGATACAGACTTTCGCACACGAATGTAATATTTAACCGAGTGGTATACGTAACAAACATGTTCCTCCCTTTCATGAAATTTTCAAGAAGTAAACAAGGCAACTTCTCACGTGAATGGAATCTTTCACGCCCTTGTCGCCTCTCAGATGGGAACAGAGGGAAATGAAAAGCACGAGGAAAGTCGGACTGACAGTCTGAATAAAGAACATGATGCAACCAAGTTCGTGTCGTGAAACTTCTCTTGGCTCTGCTTTTCAGCTTTTCTCAATAGATCCTAGTATGAAGGTAATACTTCGTTAACATATCTTCTTTCAAAAATGTAAAACTCTTAGTGAATTTTTTAAAAAACTAAATCTTTGATCTTCATTCAAAGAAGGATAAATTTCAATCATACGACTAGCGAAATTGTATTTGACAATATAAATAAAAAAAGATTGGAAAAGGAGAGTAAACACCTTCGAAGCTATCTCAAGTGAGCAGAGAGAAGTGGTGGTGCAAGCACAACATCTGGACTTTGTGTTAACTTCTCATCGCTGAACAGGCCTGACCTAATATCCAATCGCAGGTGTCAATTTTCAAACTCCACTCTTCACGTCCTATTCTACTTTACAAGAGTATCCACCACCCAGGCTGCCTGAAGTAAGCTGAGAGAAGTGGAGGTGTAAACACAACATCTGGAATTTGTTTTAATATCTCATCGCTGGACAGGCCTTTCCTAATATCAAATAGCACATGTGAGTTCTCCATCTCCACTCTTCACTTGCCATTCTATTTTATGAAAGTAACCACGAATCATGCTCTTCTAAGTGAGCAGAGAGGAGTGGTGGGGGAAACACAACACCTGGACTTTGTATTAATTTCTCATCGCAGGGCAGGCCTGGCCTAATATAAAATCGCCCATTCGAGTATTCCATCTCCACTTCTCATTATACTTTACAAGAGTAACTACCACCCAAGCTTTTTCAAGTGAGTAAAAAGAAGTGTTAGTGAAAACCAGCGTGATGACTTGCGTGGAAAACCGGAAAATGAGCAGAATTTAATTAAAAACCTGAGAATTCACTTCAGATCAGAGAATTCAAGTTTTCATTGTTTTAATTTTTTTTTAATTGAGAAAAGTTGATTTTTACTTTATTTACAGTCTTAGATTCTTAGATTTTCTCAAGTTTACTTTAATTAAATCACAATTTATTATTTGATGTTTATTCTTTTCCATTATGAGAAATACCTTTTGCAATTTTTTCCTCTGTGAGATTTTTTGCTGATTTAAGTTTGATAATCGAAATTTCTCAATTTACGTGTTTCAAGTCAGATAAAAGGAATAAACGAATAGAACATGATAAATCTATTTTTATCATGTTTTATTCGTTTATTCCTCATTTATCTGACTTGAAACAGGTAATTTGAGAAAATAATAATCGAATGTATTTTAGGACAAAGAGTTTTCCTGAAGAAATATAATTTCAATTGAAACAGGAATTTTTGACGCAGAACGAACATTTTCGTAAAGAATTATTATTCAGATTTAGAATAACGAAATTCAAGACAATTTCCTGTACTTTAAGTATTTTTAGAGTAAAAGTAGTATTTAGAAGAAGAAACATTGCTGAATTATAATAGAAAATTTCCTTACATTGTTGGTTACGGATTCGTCTTTCTTTAGTCAAAAATTCAACTAAATGGTTGAAAGTTTAACTCTTTTGTTAAAAATTAATTTTGTCAGTTGAAGATTGATCAGTTTAATTAAAAATTCATCTTTGTTTGAAAATGTAACTACTTTGTCAAAAACCAATTTTTCAAATTATAAATTAAACTGTTCCAGTAGAAAATTTACCTATTTTGCAGGAAAACTTTTTTTTTGAAAATGTATCTTTCTGGATGAAAACTCAACTATTAGGTCGAAAATTGATATTTTTTATTTCGCAATTAAACTAATTGTTTGAAAATGTATGTCCTCTGTGAAAAAATTGCCTTTTTTGTGGAAAATTAATCTTTACGTTTACAAGATTATATTATTGTTATAAAATCTAATTTCTAGTTGAAAATTCTTCACATTGGTTGAAAATTAATTCCTTCACCTGAAAATTTTTATTTCCATTTTTGGTTTGAAAATAAATCTTTTCTTGTTAAAAATTCAAGAAATTCGATAAAAAATTTTCCTTTTTAATGGAAAATTAAACTATGTCGTTGAAAATCCTCATTATTTGTTAAAATAAGAATTTTTTGGAGAAAGTTATATTTTCCTTTGTAAGTTAATCTTCTTGCTTAGAAATTCTTTTTTTTCTGTTAAAAATTCAACTATTCCAGTTAAAGACTTACAATCTTAGTTGAAAATTCATAACTTTGTTTGAAAATATAACGATTTTTTTTAAAGTTAGTTTTTGTTGTTGAAGGTTAGTATTTTTTTGGAAAGTCATATTTCTAACTGAAATATTAACTTATTCTAATTCAATAATATATATATATTTTAATGTATATTTTTCTCAAATAAAGTTGTTAAAAATTCAACTGTCTCAGTTGGAGACTCATTGTTCTGGTTGAAAAATAATCTCTTTACTTACAAAATTCGACGATTTCAGTTAAAGATTAACAATTTTAGTTGAAAATTTACCAATTAGGTTAAAAAGTCAACTATTTTCTAAAAAATCCCTTATTTCTTGTTGTAAATTATTATATTTTTTTAAATAGTTTTAAAGCTTTCACGATGAATCATTTGGATAAAAAGAGATATTTCGGGATACAATGGTGTACACAACTAGGAATTTTTCCGACGTTTTGTAAACATTGCAGTTCATTTCTTCAGGGCTAAATTGAAACTGAGGTATCACGTTATGTTGTTCTTACGTATTCTCTCTACAATGCCTGTGATTGGATAGAGCGCCCCACCGTGGGGAATGGTCGAAACTGATTGGTTTTTGATTGAATTTTTTTTAATTAAAAGTTTGCTCATTCCACTTCTTGTTAAAAATTAATATTTTTAGTTCAAAATTTAGTTGTTTAAAAATTAATTAATTTGGTAATTTTGTGATCTGTTGTATTAAAGGATGTTTGAAATAAACGACATAAGTGAAAATAAATATCTGCGTTTTGAGATAAATATAAATAGATGTTTCTGTTAGTTCGCCGGAAAAAATAAAAAACTTAACCAGGAAAATACGGGAAATGACTCGGAATTCAAAATTCTCCGCCGAATCGCCACCCTGGAAAACAATCCATCTCGACTCCATTCTGCTACTTCACCACTGCCTAACGTCTCTTAATTTAGAAGAGATAAGTGGAGGTGGAAACGCAACATCTGGACTTCGTGTTAATTTCTCATTGCTAGAGAAGCTTGGCCTAATATCAAATCGCAGATGGAACTTTTCCACATCCACTTTCCATTCTACTTCATAAGAGTCACCAGTACGAAGCTCTCTCAAGTAAGCAGAGATAAGTGGTGGTGGAAAAACAACATCTGGACTTTGTGTTCATTTTTCATCACTGGTGAGACCTAGCCTAATATCAAATCGCAGATATAAGTTTTCCACCTTTACTCTTCACTTTACATTCTACTTTATGAAAGTTGCCACTACCTGAGCTCTCTCAAGGAAGCGGAGGCGAGTAGTGGTGGAAACACAACATCTGGGAATTGCGTTAATTTCTCATCGTTGTCAGGCCTGGCCGAATATCCAATTGCAGATACGAGTTTTCTACCTCCACTCTTCACTTGCTATTTTACTTTATGAGAGTAAACACCACCTAAGCTCTTTCAAGTATTCAGAGAGAAGTGTTGGTGAGAGTGCACCATCTGGACTCATGTTAGTGTTAACTCCTCGCTGGACAGCCCTGGCGTAATAGTCTGCCGCACTTTTAGAAGAGGGAGTGTCTGTATATTATGTGACCCTTTAAGGAAGGGTGGGGGTTATGCTAATGTCAAAGTTTCACATGAGAAAGGGGTAATAAAGGTTTCGTAATACCTGATACTTTTTTGATCAACAAATAAAATACGAATTGATATTGACATATTAAAGACCAATATTATTGACACAAAAAATTCAGTAGATGTATTGACTAAATAGTTGAATTTTGCAGCTAGAAAACTACTTGTTTAGAAGCTAGTTGAATTTTTAAACCTAGAGTTTAAACTTACGACAATAAAGTTCACTTCTAGCCAAGAGAGATGAATTTTCAAACAACAAAGATGACTTTTCTACAGTAGAAAAAAAAATTCTGGGGTAATCTCCGCGTGCAAAAAATAAGGATTTAAATTGTTATCAGTCGGCATATTTTTTCCCTTATAAAGATAATGTTTTAAATCTAGAAGATTAACTTTTTGCAAAACACTAATGTACTCCAAAACCAACGAATTTTCAGCCAAACATCTGAACTTTTATATAAAAAAGGTAGATTTTCAATTAAAATTAGAATAGTAAAATTTTTGGTTCAACAATTCAATTTAAAATAAAAAAAACCATTTGATTTTATCAAAAACAGCCAAACTCTTAAGGAAATATTGAATGCTAAAACAAATAGATCAATTTTAAACAAAAAAATATTTATTTTCTACCCAAATAGCCGCTTTTTAAACAAAAACGTCCAATTTTCAAGCTAAAAAGTCGAACGCTTTGGAAAATAGATCAATTATTATTTGAAAAAGAGGATTTTTCAACAAGAAAGATGAACTTTTAAACGAGATGTTTGAATTTTTAATTAAAAAAGATATTTTTCAACTGAAAATAGAATAGTTAAAGTTTCGACTAAAAAAATTAATTTCCAACATAACAATTGAATCCTCAACTAAAATGATAAACTTTAAACTGGCATATATATAAAATATATTTTAAAAAAAATTAGTTTCATTTTCCGATCAAAAATTAGTTTTTTACAAACGAACAAAATTAATTTTCAACAAAATAGGTATATCTTTAAATGAAAGGTTTAATTTTTAACCACATATTTAAATTTTCTAACAAGCTGGTGGCATTTTTAACCAAAGTATGAATTTTGAACGACAAACTTAGTTTTAAACCAAGTAGTTTAATTACCTGCCGAATCGTTGAACTCTCAAGCCAAAAAGTTGAACTTTTTACCAAACGGTTGAATTGAAAAAAAAGTTAAATTTCTACTAGATCGTTAAATTTTTAATTACAATGATGAACGATAATTAAAAAAACGTATGATTTACCCTATTTCCAATACTATTTTCATTAATTTTCAGAATGTTTAAAACGAAGATTTTTCTATCACTCAACTTTTCAACATAAACTTCTTATGAGATACAAAAACTTTCAATCCCCGTGAAGCTTTGACATTTGGAAAAAATTATTTTTCGGCTCAGCCTAATGATACATACATACTTGAAACAAAAGATAATGTTTTTCAAAATTTTAAAGTGAAAATCATTTAAAATATGAATTTCTTCGAGGGTTTCTGTAAATCAGAAGAGCCTTTCCTTAATTTTTGTTTTTCTTCCTTAAATTTTATTTTTGATTCCACAAACTAAGATTCTACTATTTATTATTTTTTATGATATTGCAATTAAACATTTTTCCTTGTAATACTGCAAAAAAACGACAAATTTCGATTTTTTCGAAAAATTAAAATAACTCTGGAAATAATTAAAATTCTTGAAAAGTTTCTTTCGTCGATTGTACCCTAGGATCAGAACTCGAAGCAAATTAGTTCGTAAATTTCACACAATATTTTTCCAAATATTACTCAAATTCCTCTTTGAAGTTTTGCGAGTTTTTTCTGGACTAAGTTTGAATCTACAGTATAATCTAGGGAAAAAGTTCGAAAAATGTCAAAATATTAATTATTTCTAGAGTTTTTCCAATTATTCGAAAACATCCGTATTCGCCTTTTTTGTTGAAACGTATATTTTTAAATTGACATCTTGCCTTTAGAAGGTTTCTTTGCCTTTTAAATCGTTCGAATCGCTGCCCCTTTCCTCTTTCCCCTATTGTCTCTCGGGTATCGCCTCAAATATCATTTCGAATCTCGTCTCAAATATCGCCTCGAATTGCATCTCGAATCTCGTCTCGAGTATCGCCTCAAATCTGATCTTGAATCTTGTCTCGGATATCGCCTCGAATATCGCATCGTCTCGAATCTCGTCTTAAATCTCGTGAAAAAATTACGACGGACGGACACTCGACCGAAACTGTAAAGGTTTCTGACCGGTGCCCAAAGCAACTTCAAGTTGGACGGACCGAAGGAAAACATAAGGGAGCTACTTACTTTATTATTATAGATTTTACGTGGAGAGATATTTGAATAAAAATATGTTTTATATAGTGCATATAGTGTATATATCTTAAATTGACATGCATAGAAATAATAGTTTCTGATTTCTAAATTTTTCTTTTTCTTTTTACAAATTCGCTATTTTCATTCAACATTATGTTTCATTTACAGACTCTTTCAATTTGGCAGCTACTCGATAAAAAATTGCAATTAGAGACTCGTTATTCTTGTGAAAATAAAAGATCTCGTTCATTCGTATATTCAAGTGACATTAATTTGAAATGTTGCCCACGTGTCGCAAGTCACAACACTCGTCATCGCCGTCTGATATGTCGGTTGTAACCATTCCCTATTCAATTACTGGAAACTCTCTGCAGAATTGTTACGTCACCTCTACGCAAATGAACATCGGAGATGTTGATATGCACGTTTCTGTGTTATATAGTACTATTTTTTCCTTATTTATATCCACTTGGAAATAAGTTTAATTTCTTTAAAATTAATTTTTTTAACTAATAATGTAACCCTTCCATTTTAATGAAACGTTATTATTTTTGTTTAAATTGATATTTTATATTTGAAAATTGAACGACCTCTTTTCAGAGTATTCTCAAAGTCGAAAAGTGATCCACAAGCATTTTTTCTCGATATAGTGCTTCTTTTTTTGGGGGGAAACTAGTCTGTTTGAAAAGAATCTACAGCTTAAGGTGGGTTCCGAACCACCAATGCCCCTCTAGAATTACATAGAAAAATTTCTATTAGCACCAGAACGTAATTTTTGCAAATTCGCAAAAACTTTCTTCTAAAGATTATCTTTTTAGTTATAAATTTTATTATTTGTTTGAAAATTAAACTATTTTTTGAAAAGGACATCCTTCCAGGTTGCGCAGTTAACTGTTTTATTGAAAATTCGTCATTTTTTGATGAAAATTAATTTTTCTCAAATTTCTCTTTTTGATTTAAAATTTCATCTTTGTCAGTATAAATATTGCATCTTTCATGGAAAAAATGAAACTGTTTTGTTGGAAATGAAAATATTTCCTAAAAAATGTACTTTTTGTTCAAAATTCCTATTTTTGTGTTGAAAAGTCAATTGAAATCTTCTTTAATGGAAATTCAACACTTTTTTGTAAATGTCTTTTTGTTTTTGAAATTCACCTGTCTTATTAAAATTTTCATTTTCGGAATTCTACTTTTTTGTTGAAAAGTTAACTATTTCATAGAAAATATACTTTTTGCTTCAAATTTATATTTAAAACAAATATTTCAATTAAAATTCATGAGTCCTTAGAGAAATTTTATCATCTTTGGATGGAAATTCAACTATTTAATAGAGAATTTAACAATTTCGTTAAAAAGTCATTGTTTTAGTTAAAGATTCGTGTTTTTGGATTAAGACAAAAATTAATGTGTTTTTTTGAAAATTTATCCTTTTAGTTTAAAAATGTACCTATCTTACTAGCAATATCATTTTTTATTCAAATGCCACTTTTTGGTTTAAAATTCTTCTTCTTCGTTTAAATATTCAACTATTTTGTTTAAAAGATTCGGTTGGATGACATTGTGAAGAAATCATTTTTATCTTAAAGATTTATGTTTTTAGTTATATCTTCATCTCTTTGGTTAAAAGTTTAACTATTTTATTTTAAAAAAATATTTTTCATTCATAATTTACCAACTTGGATCAAAGTCAAACTACATCGTTAAAAATTTCTTTTTTATGTAGATGGCTCATGTCTATGGGTGAAAATCTAACTGTTCAGTCAAAAACCCTTATTTTTGGTTTGCAATTAATTCTGTAACTGAAAACTTAAATTTTTCATTTTCTTAGATTGATCTTTTTTATTTGAAAATTCTCTTAATTCGCAAAAAAAAATAATTTTTGTTTGTTTGAAATTTCATGTTTTTATAGTAATACTGCATCAGTTTCGTGACAAAATAATTTTTGGATGAAGTCATATTTTGGCTTACAAATTCAATTTTTGTAGAGAAAATTCGTCTTTTGGTTTGATAGCTAAACAGCTTAGATAAAATGTTCTTTCTTTCTTGAGCCAAATATTTTTATTTATTGAAAACTCACCGTTTTAGTCTTAAAAGTATCACATTATTAAAATGCTGGTATTTGAATCTAAGTGAACAAGGAATAGGAAAAATTAGTCAAGGAAAAATCAGGAAATTTCGAAAATGAAGTTCTCGGACACCCTGATTAATTCTTCTAGCAATAACTAGCAAAACGTTTCTGGAAATTAAAAATTTCATACAGTAAGTTACGTAATTTAGGAACAAACCCTAGCGTAGTTTACAGATGGTTTCTAGCCAGGTTGGTTATCATAACAATAATTTATACAAACTTTTCCTCTCTATTACCAAAGTTTCTTACTATTGAATTCCCTCCTCTAAAAAATAAAAGAAAAAATGGATAAAAAAATGTTCTCAGTGAGGAAAAATGTGCTTAATTTAAAAATCGAAGTGGCTCTCTAGCTCGAACAGGATGTAGGAAAGCAGATGAGTATAGCCAATCGAACATTATGAGTTCAGAGTCCCGGAGGGTGGGAGCGGTCGTACAGTGTATCGCCCGGAGGATGAGATTTGCAGCATGCAGCGGTTCGGTTGACGCGATGCGTTGCATTATTCATTTCTACCCCGGACAGGAACCACCCCTGACTCGCTGCCGCGCTCCAGAGGGTTCTGACACGCTCTGGACCACGTCACCACGAAGCCACCGTTGTGCATCTAACCCTTATCCGTCGGTCACTTGTCAGCTACAATTAGTTTGTAGATAGAACCAACGCCAGACACTGTCCTTCGTCCGCTTGCGTACCAATAATGCGGAAAATCGTTACAGCCCGGACTAATCTATTCAAAGACCAATCTCCCCCAGATAGGTTTACATTATCTCATCATGCATCTAATTATGCATTTTGCGTCAGCAACGATGTCTATTGTCCATGAATATCGTCTTGTCATTTTCAATATTGCTAGTTACCCCATCGTCTTTTCAGCTCAATGTCTCTCTTAAGCTCTATTCCTTTTCTATAGATATACTCTTCCCTTGTCTTTGCCACTGTTTCTTTCGTCGCCATTACGCCTGCACCTCTTGATTTTTTTTCTTCATTATCTACTTCTGCTGCCTCTACTATCATCTCCTTTTCACTATCATTTATATACACAACCTACAACTTTCTATTTCAACTAGGTTTTATATGACTCATTGCCCTATTTCTGACTCTTAATTTTTTCATTCCTCATCATCTACTTCTACTGTCTGTATTACAATCTTCTCCCCACTGTCATCTATATACCAAACCTAGGACTTTCTGTTTCAAATCTATTTTATATGACTCATCCCCTCATTTCTCACTCATCACCCTAACCCACTTAAATCCTTAATTACTGCTTACCACAAACTCCACTTATATACTCATTCCTTCGTCAAAATATTCCACTTCCCCTCTCTCCCTTTGAAGTTTTCGTTGTCTTTATTGCATTTTCCTTCCTCTTCTCTCTGTCTTTATCATTTCGGAACCTTTTCGAATTATCGAAGAAAGAGTTGTTCCACTTTCCTCTCCTTTATTACGTAATATATTCAAAGACCATTCTCCTACAAATAAGTTTTAATTGTACGCTTTCCCTCTCTTCGTTCCTCCTTGCCAAGCCATCATTGCAACCGCTCCTCTTGTCCATTAATACACACGATATATCAATGCATCGCCTATGACCATGTCTCCTCCAACATCATTTATATGTCCATCCTTCCTATTTTCTTTTCCCCTCTTTTCCATATAACTCATCCCACATTTCCACCACTTTGTCATCCTTAAATCTATCCCCTCCCCCATATACGCTTTCTTTCCCCTCTCACCTTAGCCCTAACTCGTAATCCGTTCGCACAGTGCTAACACCTTACAGTATATCCTTCCTGCCATTATCTCCCTTAAAACTTAATTACTATTTTCCACAACCTTTACTTGTGTAATTATCCCTCGCTCTCATTATTCAACTCCTCCTCAATCGCTCTGAAACTTTTATTTTCATCATAGTCTTTTTCTCAATTTTCTGCCTCTCTTTTTCTCTGTCTTTCAGACCATCTTCGAATTACGTAATCTATTCAAAGGGCAAACTCCTTCAGATAGTTTCTCATTTTACTTTTCCCCTCTCTTTACCCCTGTTCCCCTCTTTAAAATTGCACCCTTCCCTTTTTGTTCATTTACCAAAACCATATACCACTACTTCTCCTATTACCATATCCCCTCCAACGTCATTTATAAACTTGTTCTATCACTTTCTATTTCCTCTCTTTCCCACATTTGCTCCACTTTCCCTTTTAAGAGTCATTCTCAAATTTATCTTGCTCATCTATAAACCCATCCGCTCTACTTTTCGCTCAACTCTAACTCATATAATCTTCTCACTACACTTTCGCTCTTTAATATTTTAATATACGAATTTACAAAAATGGTTAATTATTTAAATAATTTCTATAATATAATATATAGTTGTACAAATGATGAATGGATAGAGAGCACATGTGATTATAATAAAATAAAATTTTAATAATTTTTACATTTTCATCATTAATGATTCAGAAAGTATCAACATTTTCCATGCGGCCGTTCGTCCGCAAACACGATAACTCTCGTAAAAATAAAAGGATCAAATTGATCTTTGGCACACTTTTGTTGCCCTAAAAGAAAGGAAAAGTTCGTTAACCAGCCATTTTAAATACAAACTTAAAAAGTTAAAGCATTTTAATAATTTTTTTGTCAATTTTTTTAGATTTAAAAATTATATGTTAGGCTATTCGTATAACTTCGAAATTCAAACAATTTATCCTAATAAATTTGTTCGATAAAAAGAAAAATTATCAGAGTTTCAGCATTTATAACATTTAAAAAATCAATTAAGAATCAAAATTTTAAGCCAAATAACTCACGTTATGAAAAAAAGTCACAAGAAGAAAAATTTTTCTTTTGAAAGCGCTACAAGATTATGTGTGTACAAACTATGCAAGATACGGAAAAAATGAATGAACAAAAATTGTGATATTAAAAACGCTCTACAAATTCGTTCATAATCACTTCTCGATAGGTCGCTTACTTTTTGTTTTATTCGTGAAAATAACATGAAAAATTTTTAAAAAATGTGGGAAAACGACACAAGATACGAAAAAGAAAAAAAATGATTTGAGATAAGTTATTTGCCCGAAAAAGAGCTACAAATTTGTTCTGAATAAATTTTTGATGAAACACGTAGTTTTGTTTTAATCATAAAAATGACATATGAAAAAATGTGAAAAATTTGTGGAAATCGATAAAACGTACGAAAATAAATTGATGGAAAAAATGTTATTCACCAAAAAGAGGTTCAAATTTGTAATAATTTATTATATTTTCATAATTTTTGCTTGAAAGTATTAGAATTGTCCGAAATTTGACACGACAGCATTCAAATTTTAAACAAAACAACGCGAAATACGAAAAAAGAGTCTTTCAGAGAAATTATAGATGTCAAAAATACTAAAAAATTTCTTTGTAAAAAATCTAAAAGAAGACTTGTAGGATGAAAACAAAAATCCTATTTTTAGCATAAAAACGCGAGATAGAGACAAATGCCTGAAAAAAGGATTATAGCTTTTTATTTATTTCAAGGTAGTTCAGGAAATATGAATTTACAAATGTTTATCAAAAATCGGGCGCGTAGTGGGAGTTTCACGATCAGAATGTTTAGTTAAACGCCTACAGGGCTTTGAGAAACTTAATCTTGAACTATGCCTACTTAAGTAGAAAATTTAGAATGCGAAGACGCATATAAATACTGCGATCTAAAAGAGATGTTTTTGATAAAGTTTTATTCAAGCAGACTTTTTTAAAAATATTAGCGGAACCCACACAAATATTCAAAAATATAGGAAGAATGGCTATCCTCGCGATTCATATTATCTTGAATAATTATAAATAATGAGAACGGAAAAAAACAATATTATTATTGAACATTTTATTGCAATTTGTTTTGTTTTTCCATAAATTTAATTAGGTCATTTTCAATTTGATTTAAAACAATTTCAACCAAAAATATGCATACTAGCGTATTTTGGTTATAAAACAATTTGCAGATATAGTTTAGGTAGAATAAATTTTGTCTTTACAAAAATTAAATTGCTTAATTAATCATCCATAAACAATTATCATTAAAAAATTCGTAGCTCTTTTTCAGGTAAGCTTTTGTTTAATTTTTTTTCGTAGCTTGTGTCGTTCATTTAATTTTATTTATAAATGTTGTTCTTTACGAATAAAAGAAAAATTACGTGTCCTATAAAAAAGTGACTTATACAAAATTTATAGATTTTTTGTTGTTGCATAATTTTTTTCATCTCTTTTCGTATATTGCAGTTTAATCACAACATGCTGTTTTATTTTTCTTAACTTTTTTTTCATGTCGTGTTTTGTTTGGCTGAAGATGCTCATTATCTTTTTTTTATTTTGAAAATGCTATAACTCTAATAATTTTTTTTCGCCAAAGAAAGTTGCAGGGGTAAATTGTTCAACTTTCCGAGTACTATGCGTAGCCGTACATAGAATTAATAAATTTTGAAAAAAATGGTCTCAAAACTTCTTTTAAATTGCTTCAAATTTTTTAATTTTCATGCAAAATATTTAGTAAACGTACTTGATTTTTTTTTGGACCCTAAAACTATTTCCCAAATCTTGATTTGATCCCTATACTTTTTGGGGAGCTATCTTGCTTGCGGACGAACAGACAGACAGATGCCATCGCCAAAACTGGATCAGGCTTCAGGGGATCTCAAACGCGGAGATCCATTTAAAAACTGTTTTGTCAAATTTTGGATAATTTTAATCCTTTCTCAATCATAAATGATGACATTCTAAAAATATTACGCAAAAATAGTGATCGTTATTAACTGTTATTTGGAATCAATATTAAATCGATTTTCAACTGCATTCATATCTTTGTAAGAATAAAATTACCAATATTAACCTGAATTATCAATGGTTTAAATATTTATTTTTGAGTTTTATCGAAAAATAGAAATGCAGCGTGATAAACCAAAAAAATGTGGAACAGTTTTTAAAATGATTAAGAAACTTTTAAACATATTAAACTCTATTCTTCATTGGGAATTCTTTTCAACTTAATATGAGTAATATCTGTGAACCTCAAAGATTAAAAAAATAAAGTTAATACTGTTCAGCTATTTTTAATTTATAGTTTGGGACAGGTGCGTGCCAAGAAATTTAACATACTTTGTTATTTACAATTTCTCAAGGAAGGCCTCTGAAGTTAATAAAATTTACTAAACTGTGCTTTTGAAATAAGTAATTTATTGACATAATGTTAGAAAAAAGTATTTTTCAAAGAAAAAGTGGGAAATAACTAGGATTTAAAGTTGTCAACTTTTTGGCAATCACCCGTAAAGGCTCTCATACTGAACAATTTATTTACTCGTGCGAAAGAACGGCAGGGAGTCCAGTGTACGGGGAAAGCGCGAAAAGCGGGAATTGTATGGGAAATTTATTGGTGCGGGCAATGTAGGGGAAATTTACGGGATTTTATTTTCCAAGCAGGAATTTTTTTATGTTTCATACACGGACTCGGATGGAAACTTTCTTTGTTTATCGTATCATCGTATTTTCACTATATTTTCTACAAAAAGTACCTTTTGTACTATAAAAGACGTTTCTAATATATTGAGGACTTTTTGTTGCTAAAAATTTTATAAAAAAAGTATTTGGTATGTCTAGAAGATATGAAGTGTGAAAACAGCAAATTTTTAGAACATGGATGCTTAAGGCATGAAGAATGTAAAAGAAGTCAAATTATGGAATCAGGAAAGAACATTGTATTCCATATTTCATTTCCAGTGAAATTTTGCTTTTGTTTTCCTTATGTTTCAGACAGCTTAATTTTCTCTAGTGAATTTTTATAACTAAAAGTTTCTAATATATAACAAATACGTAAGTATTTTACAAACCTTCCCAAACTTATTCCTCATCTACGTTCTTATCTACTTCCCGCTCTCCTCACTTTATCAGCCAGCTCTCCCTTCCCCTTTCCATTCCTTATTTTCCCTTCCACCTCACTTTTCCTATTCCCCCTTTCATCACTTTCCATATTTGACTTCCCCCATTTCCCCTAATTCCCCTCGACTAATCTTTCGTCACTTTCCCTACTTCCCCTAACCTTATTTCCCATATTTAACCTACTTTACT
>NC_046660.1:47421777-47434660 GCF_010883055.1 Belonocnema kinseyi
CCCCCCCCCCCCTCATTTTCTTCTCACTTTCTCTACTTCTCCTATCCTCTTTCACAATTCTTCCACTCCTTTCTTTTCCCCTAATTTCTCCTTACTTCACTTATTTCGCGTCCCAGCATTTCTATTTTCTCTCACCATTCGTGTATGACTTAAATGCTCTTGAAATAAGATATTTTTGGTAGAAAAAACTATTCGGAAAGTAAAAAAGTGCAATTAGGGAAATCCGGCATATTATTAGCATTAGTTTGCTTAAAATATGCAAGTCGATCAAGGTGAATAATAAGGGGTAAAATAATGAAATAAGTGTGAGGGTAACACAGATGGCAAGACCATTTCGCTAATACTCTTTTAATCTATAAGAAACAAGCGTTGCATGCATTTGAGCTATTACTTAAAGACTTAATGTAAACTAATGGTGTTCTGGGGTGAGACGGTAGTTGTAATTAGGTAGGTGATGCAAATGGTTTCCGACATTACGGGAATAACGCATCCTCCTCCGTTCACCAACATTTCCAGATCTAAGGTGTGCTCTTAATCCATCGTCTGACACTGTGACTTTGTTAATGATTTTAGACGCAAGGGTTAATTCCACACATGATTTATTTTCATAGTGTGAAAATTAAATCGCCTTGTAAAATACATTAGGACTCGTCATTTTTAGAGTTTCGTACCCTAGGATAGAAAACCTTATAGTTTCTGTTGCTTTCCCGTTAGTCCATACGCTTGTTCATGCGTCGTACTTCTTTTAAGAAGGGGAAGTTAGGGGAACTACTAATTCACAATTCACAAGAAAATGGGAAGTAAGGAAATGGGGAGGGGCGGAGAATTAGGGAAAGTAAGAGGAATAAGGGGAAAATTAAAGGAGAAGAATTGAGGAGAGGGGGAAGTGTATGAGGGAGAAATGTTGAATGTGAGAGGAAAGCAAAGGTTGAAATGTGGGGAGGGCAATTAGGAAAAGTAAGGGCAGAGAAGTATGAAAGGTAGGTGAAAAAACTGTTGTAAAATCTTTTTTTTTCTCACCTTCTATATTTTTGAAAGCACAGGAAAACAATTTCCATATTTGAGCGAAATCGGTTTATCCAGTGCCACATGGACAAAGATGTTAGCCATTGATTTCAGATTATCATTATTATCATTATTATATAATCATTATTATAATTATTATAATAATGAATGTTAACAAAGTTTTGGTTCTAATTTATTTATGTTTCGTTGGTTCAAACCACAAACAACTAATATAAGATAAGCAAAGTTATTTTAACGTAGAAAGATGAATCGCTTATTAAAAAAAAATGTACAGAATACACTTTACAACCAAACTGGAATAGTGGAATTAATGGCTACAAAAATTAATCTCTAATAAAAAATTCTAATAATTTTAAATAAATAACAGTTAAATATTTTTAACAAAATACTACATTTTTCATTAAAAAAATTAATTTCTAAGCTAAAAATAATGAATTAGAAATACTAATCTATTTTCCCTCCCCTCAATAACTTACTACCACTCACCTTGTTTCACCTTACATTTTACAACCTTTTATTTATTTTTTTATTTACTTGTTTTACTACACCTTAGAACCTTACATTTTCACCAATTATTTTCCATCACATTCCCTACGTTCTGACGCCTTGGTTTTCCTCACTTCTCCTAGTTCCGCTCCTATAATGTCCCTTTATTTTTTCTACTGCCCATCATCTCATTTCACCTTACTTTCCCTACTCCCCCTACCCTCATTTACGCAACTTCTCAGTCTCTTTCCTCCTTTACTTCTCGCTCTCTCTGCTTTCCCAGCTGACACTCTTCTTGCCCTGCTACGTTTACCTAGCCAACACTTTCCGTTCCTCAGTGAACCTCATTTCTAATCATTCTACCTACTTCCTTTCATTTTTTCTTATCTTATCTACTCTCGCTCTCCTTACTGCTTTACCACTACTCCCCTTATTTTCTACTACTTTTACTATTTTTCTAACCTTCATTTCTCATTACTTTCCCTGAATTCCTCCCCTCCATTCCTCTCACTTTTGTTGCTTCCCCTTCTACTATTTCTCGTCCTTTTCTCTACTATCTCTTCCCTCATTTTACCTCACATTTTCCTAGTCTCCCGTGCCTCACTTATAAAACTTCCCCTACTTCTTCCTCCCTTATTTACCCCTCTCTGCGCTTTCCCAGCTGATACTCTCCTTGCCCTTATACCATTCGCAACCATCTCTGTTCCTCCCTTACTCAAGCTCATTCCTATCCCCATTCCAACTTCTTTTCATTTCCTTCACTTCCTCTTTCCCTTTCCTCACTGTCATACTACCCCACCCTTATTTGTCATCCCTCTTGCTACCTTCCCTACCCTTATTTTTTGTCTTCCCTTATTTTCTCTATCCTCGTTTTCCCTCATGCATTCAGGAGTCTCGGCAGGTATAATTTTGTTAAAGCGATAAAATTTTAATGGCTATGATTGCCATCAGTTGCAATTCGATACTAATATAAATTTCTGAGTGACATAGTACATGAATGAAACGAGCCATGATTAATGAAGCATATCTAAATTATTCCTGCTTTTCCGTTACTGATCGATTTCACTTCGGAGTTCGATCACTTATCCTTTCTGCATTCTATCACACGCTCGCTTTGACAGCGTTCGTTTTCCATTAATGAATTAGTGCGGAGTAAACCAAGAGCTACGACGCAATCGAGACGGTTATAGGCTTTCGCACAGTTGAAATTATGCACTCGAGGAATTTAGAATAAAGATTTATATTATTCTCCATTTTACACAATATCCTGGAATATTCTAGACATTTTCGAAGAGCTTTCAAGAGAATTCTCTCTACCTTTGAATAAGTAAAACATTCCGACCGAAATATAAATATCATTTTATTTAACTGACAATCAAACTTGTTACAATTAAATTTGTTCACACATTTCTTTTCATATTCCAACTTGGATGAAATTTTAATTTCAGGGAGTGGGGGTTTAAAATGTTTTCTGATGAGGAATTCTGAGAAAGTTTGCAAATTTCGCGAAAGATGGCCTCTTTTTCCCCCTTTTTGTACAAATTTTTATTCTTCTACCTTTTCTTGAAAAACTTGCACCTTTTATTTATTTTTTCGCTAAAATGTGAACTGAAATAATAGAAAACAATAAAAAAAATCCAACTTGATTGACAATTCAAATTTTCTATTTAAAATTGTTCTTTTCAAGTTAACGATTAATTTTCGTTCAAATAACGACTTTTTAATAGAAAATTTATATTCTCGGTATAAAATTCATCCTTTTTGGTCGAAAGTACCACTGCTTCGTTGAAAAAAGCATATTTTGGTGGAAAATTGGACTATTTAGCTTTAAAATTAAACAATCTAGTAGAAAATTTGACTAATTTGTTAAAAATGAACTTTTTGTTACAAATGTATTTTTTGTTTAAAAATTCAACTATTTTGTTAAAAGTTCGTCTTTTTTAGTTAAATTAAGCTGGTAAAAAATTTTCTTCTGTAAAGTAATTTTTTTAACTGAACAGGTAACTATTCCGTTTAAGGTTGAAGACTTTTATTTTTGAGTGAAAAATTAAACTAAAAGGTGCAATTTTTTCTTGAAAATTTTGTTTCTTAGCTTAAAAAATCGAACTGTCTTCCTAAAATTGGTCTTTCCGGCTGGAAAATCTAAACATTTGGATAAAAAATTTAACCACTAAATTTTTCGATTGGTATTTAATGACGAATGTCATTTTGTTAAAAAATCAACACTTTTTTAAAAAGTCGTCCTTTTTTAGTCAAAGTTCGTCTTTTTGGGATTTAAATAATCTTTTTCTATTAAGAAATCAAATTTTCATGTTTAAAATTCAATTGTTCCGTAGAAAAATTTTGTTTTTGACTTAAAAATTTAACCATTTGGTTGAAATAATTTTTCTTCTTGTACTGAAAAGTCTTTCTTAGTAGATAATTTTAACTATTTGATATGAAATTTGTCTTTTTTGGATTAAATTCAACTACTTTTTAATAAAATAAAATATTTTAAGGTTGAAATATTCACTATTTCATTTTTTAATGTGAATTCATATTTTTGGGTGGAAAATTCGTCTTCTTGAAATAAAAATAACACAATTTGTTTAAAATTGTCTCCTTTTTGACTAAAAAATCTTTCTTTGTAGAAAATTTCTCATTTTGCCTTGAAATTTTATCTCTTTAGTTTAAAAGTGTAACTTTTTGTTTATGGTTAGCTTTTTTGATGGAAAATTCATTATTTAATTTGAAATTTCATCTCTGGTGAAAATGGAGCTATTTCGCTAACAATCCATTTTCTTGGTTTAAAATTAACTTTTCTTACGGAAAATTCAACTATTTTAGTTGTGGTTAAAGATTTACCTTTTTTAGTAGATAATTCCACTATTCTGTTTGAAATTTATCCACTTTTGTTGATGGTTTGACCATTTAGTTGAAAATTCATGCATTTTATTGAAAAACCTGTTTTTTAATAATACTTCTTAATTTAGAATTTAATTCTTAGATTATTATTTAGCACTATTTCAGGGCAAGTTTCTGAATTTTGAGATAAAGTTTAAAATTTCTGATAATAGGGACATTTGCAACTATCTCAGTTGAATTTCAGTGAATCTATAATAGCATGCCGTGAAAATACACTTTTAATTTTCAAGTTATTGCGGCTAATACAATTTATAACACTTATACCAATCTTTAACTTATTAACATAATGCATCATATCATAAAAATTCACAAACAACGTAAATTTAGAAAATTTTACGATGATTATTTTATTACTTATTAGTACAAAGGCCCCTACAGGCAAGTGTCTGTGACAGAGTCTGGGGATGAATTACTGATAACAAAATTAAAATTTTTTATACTTCTTATTTTATTTCTTTATTATTATAAAATACAATAAGACCTTTCAATAGCCCTTCCTTCTATAGCCCTTCTGACAAGGAAATTCTATCAGGTGTCCCTCGCCGATTTGATTCTCTCCTAAATATGTTGTTGTACTCGAGAAATTGAACGACACGTATTTTTTTATATCTGCGGAAAAACACTTTAAGGGGGTGAAACAGCCCCTCAAAGATAGGGGTCTCAAGTGTCGATTGTATAGTATTGTGTATAAAAACTAAATTGATTTCGATCAAACCTACTTGAAAAGTTTCCTCGCGATGAAAGATGAATCACGTAATTTATTTAAAAAAATATATATTGAGGGGGTAAACCACCCCTACATATTTGTTAAGATGTGCTGAAAATTGTTTAATTTAACGGAAAACATTTTTTAAATATATATTTCGTAGTTGAGTCAAAAATAAAGTTTACGTGTTTCGCCAATATAAGTTAAAAAAAAATTTAATAGGGCTAGCTGCCCCTAAACACTTTTGATCTTATCTCTATGATAATATATACTTTTCATGGATGAAAAAATTAGGAAATTTGTTTTATAACGATGGATGTAAAATAGAGTCCATCCAACATGAATAAAAAAATTACAGGGGGGTAAAACACAGTATTTATACATAAAAAAGCAAAATAAGTCCAAAATTGAGCAAAAAAAAAAAAATGTGTTGTATACAAAAAAGAGTATGAAGGTATTTACGTACTTTTGAGCGAAAACCAGAACTGAAGAGGGTAACTACCCCTAAATTGTTTCGCATTATCAACTTTTCTAATTAAATCTTGTGCGGATTATTTTCAAAGTTTGTTTAATTTTAAGGCACGTGAATAAAGTTGACGCATTTCGCTGAAAATTTTTTTTTAATTAATAGGGTTAGCTACCCCTAAACACTTTTTATTTTGTGTCTATGTTGACACATACTTTCTATACATTCTAAATTGGAAAATTTGTTTTATAAAGATGGAAGTAAAATGGAGTCCATCCAACATGAAAAAAAAATATACATGGGGGTAAACCAGCCCCTAATTATGAATAAAATAGCAAAATAAGTAGAAAATTCAGCAAAAAATTCGTGTTGCATACTAAAAAGAGGATAAAGGTATTTAGGTACTTTTAAGAGATAAACAGCATTGCAGAGGGTGAGTACCCCTAAATTGTTTCACATTATTAACCTTTCTAATTAAATTTTGTGCACATTATTTTCTGAGTTTTTTATATATGAATTTTAATGCAATCTGTCGTAAATGAATCACCTTGTTTTTTTCGCAAAGATAAAATTTATCACAGAATATACAATAATGTATTATTGTGCATTCTGTGATAAATTTTATTTTGCGAAAAAAACAAGGTGATTTAAACCAAGATAGAAATTGTTCCGTTTGAAGATTAAATTAGAAAATAACAGCTATGACTCGAAGAATGTATGAAACTTTGCAATATAAATACCTCAGAATCCGAAAGAAGATTCATTGTCAGTCTAGTTTTCAACGCTGTGGCTCTGCCCTAATTTCCTTCAAATTTCGATTAGTCCAGTGTAGTTTTCAACACTGATACTTTGCCTAACCCAAAGAAGCAAAGACCGACAAACTTCACAGGATTCGCAGAATAAACCAAAATTCACCAAACAGTACCAGTAAATTTTCCAATTTCGATATTATACATGAAAAGTCTGGATAGGAGAAGGTGTCCTGCCTTGGGCCATTTTGCTTTTCCAATTTTTTGTAACTACTTATTGATTAAATTTCAAAAATTGAAAATAACATTTCAAAAGCGTGGCCGCTCAACTATGCATAGAAATTTTTGTTTATAAATTTTTATCCACATTATTACATGAAAAAATATTTTAAAAATATTTTAACATTCAATATTTCTTTTACAAAAAACTTTTCAACTGTTCTAAAGGTTTTAAAATGAAGGTGAATCCTTTGAATGTTATAAATTTACTGCTTGCTACATTCCATACATTAAATATAAAAGAAACTCCAATAAACACGAGGGAAATTGAAATGAAAGAACATTTTGAAGCAATTTTGTTGTATGCCATGAAAGAATTTAACGGAGTGGAGATGATGGTTGAAGAGTCCTTAGATTTCCAAGAACTTTTTAAAAATTTAGATGCACGAATCATAGAGGATGATATTCAACACCATATTCCTGATCCGCCTTTTTTACCTACGGATAGATGCACAAAAGATGAGGAAGAAATATAATACGACTATAAATTAAGAGCAGTCGAATATTGGAGAAGTGGAAAGAAGACAAATTTAAGTCTTGAGAGTGTTCAGCATAAATTCAGAAAAGTTCTTTCATTAAAACAATTAAGATGTTGGGCCCATACTCTCCATAAAGGCGGTACTTATAGAGAAAAATCTGCTAGGATATGTGACATTACGTTAGAGAATTTCAAAAAATCAGTTGAAAAATGGCTAATTATTCATGATAAAGACATACATAGGTAGGCATTAGAAGAGCAACAAGAAATTGGCCATGAAGATTTTCGCTTCCGCGCTTCTCGAGCATGGCTTGCTAAATTTGAAAGCAGACACAGAATCGTTTTCAGAAAAGTAAACCGGTTTGTTACCAGAAAAACATTGGAAAATGTTAACGAGTTAAAAGCGAAGGTAGATGAATTTTTAGCCAGTGTGAAGCAAAAGATAGCGAAAGTTGGAGTAAAGAATGTTTATAATTTGGATCAAAGTGGCTTTCAATTGGAAATTCATTCCGGGAGAACTTTAGCTGTTGATGGAGAAAAAAAAGTGGAATGTGTTGTCCAGTCTATTTCGTCCACTACCCATAGTTACACTATCCAACCACTAATATCAGCTGACGGGAAACTGTTTTCAACTCTATTTCTAGTTCTAAAAGAACCAAGCGGAAAATTTGAACCAGTAGTAGAAGCCAATCTGTTCAGGCCCGAAAATGTTCATATAGAAGCATCAAAATCTAGGAAACTTACCTCAAATAACATTACATTATCTACTTCTATTAAAAATTGTATCAAAGCAATGATAATTGTTTTTATTATTTGCAGATCACTTCAAGATTTGGTTGGAGGATATTTATTTTCCAAATGTAGGACTAAATAGCATTTTACTCCTGATTCATGGAGTAGTCATTGCCCAACTGTAGTAGAAGAAGCTACACCCTCCGATAAAATTGTAAATTTTTAATGTATTCCAACAGAAAAACAGGAAAAATTCAACCTTTAGATGTAATTGGGATTAGAGTTTGGAAAAATTATGTCCGTTACTTTTCCGATTCTGTTATTTTGATGAATTGCGATATCAATTTACATATAAGGAATAATATTATTACGCTTCAGTTTTTGGTGCCTAATCAATTAAGCTCGCCAAGATATACTAATCTTTTTAAATATTTATGGTACAAAGGCGGATATATTGCAGAGAAACCAGGTAAATTTGAAAATCCAGTAGACTTCAGTTTCGGTGATTCCTGTAAAACTTGTTGTGATGTATTAGGTTGTACTAATATTGTTGTAATTCGATGTTCATTGTGTAAAAAATCATTATGTTTCAAATATTTTTTTGACGAATATCACTATTGTTCAAAGTTTAAAGAATAAATCTTTGTTTATGGGTAGATACTCTCTTCCATGCTGCTTATCTCTTAAAAGTACCTAAATACCTTTATCCTCTTTTTTGTACACAACACGTATTTTTTTCGGATTTTTGCTGAATTTGAGACTTATTTGCTATTTTATATATGATACATAATACATAATTATAAAAAAAAATTCCATTTTTTTATGTATAGAAAGTATGTATATATATATACAAAATAAAAAGAGTTTAGGGGTAGCTACCCCTATTAATTGAAAACAATTTTTTTGGCGAAACGTATCAACTTTACTCGCGTACCTTAAAATTAAACAAACTTTGAAAATAATGCGCACAAGATTCAAAAAGAAAGGTTAATAATGCGAAACAATTTAGGGGTAGTTGAATGAATCCCATACATTTGGTACCTTATTTTCCCCTCAGCAATCTAAGAACTGAAGTTAGCTGTTTATTGAAGTGAAAATACCTAATAGGATTTTATCTTATCAGTTTGAATTTTCCCGCCGCTATATTTGAAACATTGCAATGTTTCACGAAACTCCCAATGTTTCATGAAACTTTTCATCAGGCTAAAGTATCATGCGAATTTACATCCCTACTCATCCCGAAGAACAAATTTCTGTTTTTATTATACAATTGTATTTACCTTATCTTTCATGTATGACACTAGCCACTGTAAGATTAGATATCTAAGACACCTTTAAACTTCCGCAGAAAATGTAGTGGAAATTTGTTTGAACGACCAGGCATCAATTTCGATGCAGACGGTCACGACTTAGTTTGTACATCCCGGCTTTGGTGGTTTGAATGTCATTTAATAGGTTTTGACTAACCTAACATTTGGATATTACATGACGCCAAGTACTATTTTTATTCCAAGACTATTTAGTCGCTGGAAAATGGGAGGAAATAAAAAGTTAGGTAATTATTATTATAACTTACCTGCTGATTAACATCTGTTTCACTCGAAAAACGACCGAAAAAATAATCTTGAAATGTGACTTATAGTTTGTAGACGACATTTCACGTTGCACTCGATGAGAAAAAACAGTGTCTAAATGATGCTTTTCCCCTAGATTCTCCGAATGAACCTGTGTGGCTCAAATTTGTTGCAACTCTATTGAACACCGATTTCGGTGCAAATTGGAGGATCGGCGATTTTCTGTGTGTCACCTAGTTTTTCGAGTACTACAACACATGGTGCGCGGTGTCTGCAGTTGTCACTCAGGCGAGCACTCACGCGTGAACGAACAAAAGCGGAGCGGGCTATAATGAGCTAGTATCCAACCACCGTCAGCCCTAAAATAGGCGCTATAGAACAGTTTCACTGTACCACCCCTACTGGAAAGGGTCTTTAACCCCATCTGGCTATTACGGAGATTAAAATATCGGACTTTTTCTAATTTTTAAATTATTAAGTTAATGGCAAGATTAAAACTTGTTTACGTCTTTTATTTTATTTCCTTATCATTTCAAAGGACTTTTCAGTTTTAAACAGAAAAATTTTGATTTTTAAAAGCACTACAAGATTAGCATAAAAACTTTTTGAGTTTTGTCGCAAAGTTAAAAAATAAAATTTTGATTGTACAAAAAAAAAAAAGAAAAATACAAAATTCCGCGTAGTTTTTGTTTTTAGTCTTAAAGAACAACATCAAAATTATAAAGGTAATATTTTGAATTAACGACACAAGCCACGGAAAAAATAAATAATAAGACTAAACTTGTTAATCTAAAAAAGAGCAGAAAACGTTCAATAATTATTTTTTATAGACTTGGCAGATTTTGTTTTACTTGTAAAATACCTACAATAAAAATAAAAAAAAAATTAAATTTTTGGACAAACAACACAAGTCATGAAAAAATCGTAATTTACTCGCAACACGTAATTTTGTTTACATCGTAAAAATTAACATTCAATATAAAAATTTTTTTCTGTTAAACGACATCGGATACGAACTAAAATTAACCGGCCAAAGCTGTTCACTCAAAAAAGATCTATAAATTTGTTATTAATTATTTTAAAATGTGACGAGTAGATTTTGCTTCAATTGTAAAATATTAGAAAAAAAAATTAAATTTGGAGAAAAACGACACTAAAGACGAAAGAAATTAAAAGACAAAAGTTGTTTAACCAAGATATCTACAAGCTTGATATCAGCTCTGATTATAAAAATATATACAATATGAAAAAATAAACTTCTTGGAAAAGGGACGCAAGATACAATTATATTTTTTTTGTCAACAATTTTCTTATAAACTATATCTACGTTCAATGCAAACAAATTAAATTTATGGAAAAAACACAAGTAGAAATAAAATGTCAAATAATAAGGTCCATTTTAATAGAATGCGCACTTTTGTAGTGATAAATATAACACAATCAAAATACTTTTGCTTAAATACTAATGTATACTATATATGGTAATAATACACAGTTATTGAAATGTTATATATTTTCAAGGGTGGCTAAGAATAAAATGTAATGCAAAATAATAAACAAATATTAAAGTAATCTTGAAAAATAATATTTTTACTTTATTTTGAAATATCTGAAGAAACAGCTATAGCCCGAGTTACTGAAATAAATATAATATACATTTCATATAATAGAGTTGAACATAATGTAGAAAAGTTCCCATTTTCGACGAAATCAAGTGCGAAGCATGAGATACGTGATCAGAATGTGTCCGAAGAAGCCGAAGGAGTTTTAACAAAAGAGAATTCACAATCACTAAATGGCAGTGGTCCACACTTTGAGCTTTAATTTTGAAAGGCTTGTAAACAAATGTGAGGAAAATACAAAGACTGAGCGTGTATCGCGAGGTGAATGCATTCTCGAGCGTGAGACAAAAATATTATCGAGCGCAAAGTGCGAGAACGCCTAATATTGTGGAATATTCGAGAAGTTTTTTTTATCAATCATGATCCAGTTCAGTACTGAGGACTTGCGTTATTATATATTCTGTAGAAAATTGTAGTTTTTGAAGGAATATACGAAAATAGTGTCGCGCAGATCACCAATATTCTGAGCACGAAAAATGCGGCTAAGGGCTGCTCGCTGGGCGAGGAATGAGAAGAGAGAGAGATAGAGGACCATTGTACGAGTTTGTTTGGAGATATTACAAGAAGACTAGAACGAATTCTCTCGGAATGAAAAGGCGCTGAATTTCGTTCCATATGGTTCGAAATGATTGCATTTCACGTATTCACTGAACCTGAACCAGATTCACAAGAAGCTTTTCTTTAAAAAATAATCTTCTCTTCAAGAAACAATGATATCTTAATATTTTTCTCTAATTTGTGGAAGATTCACAACTTCCTGTGAAAAAAAAAATGTTTCAGAAAAATTTTATTTTCAACAAAGTACATGCATTTTAAACAAGTAGTTAAATTTTTACCTCAAAAATATTAACCTTTAACCAACAAATTAATTTACGACCACATAGATGAATTTTGAACAAATTAGTAAAAACTTGAGACAAAACAGAATATTTTTCAATCAAGCAGTTGCATTTTTACACAGCAAAGATGAACTTGCAATCAAGAAAATTAATTTTCACCGGAAAAGAGGAATTTTAATTAAAGTAGGTTAATTCTCGAACAAACCTGATTAATTTTCAATCAAATAGGAGCATTTTTGATCAAAAATATTAATTTAAAAACATAAGAATTTTCTAAAAATGCATAAATTTTCAACTAGAAAGGATACATTTTTTAACTAATATAATGAATCTTCAAGTAAAATAGTTAAACTTTCAGCTTGAAAATTAAGTTTCACAAGAAAATGAATGTTCTACAAAATAGTTCAATTTTCAACAGAGGTAAGTTTAAAAAATGATGAATTCTTGAAAAAAAAAAATTAATTTTTAACAACGAAGTTCAACCAAGCAGTTAAATTTTTAATCAAAACGGTGAATTTTTAGCCGAGAAGATTGTCTACCAAAAAAGAACAAATTTCAACAAGATACATATAATTCCAAACAAATTGTTAAACTTTTATATAAGAGAAGGGAACATTTTATAAAAACAATAAAACAGTTAAATTTTTAGACAAAAAGTTAATTCTCATCCTTAAAAATTGAACGAATTTCAAATAAAAGTGGACGAAAGTTTAGACTAAAAAATTAATAATTCTCAAACAAAATCAGCGAATTTTCTACAAAACAGTTGAATTTTTACCGTAAATATGATTTTTTAACAAAAAAGTTCATTTCTATTATAGTAGTTGAATTAGTTACCAAGAGATTTGTATTTTTTTACCCAAAAAGACGAATTTTCAAACTGAAAGTTAAATTTTGAAACAAGAACTATGATTTTCTAAGAAAATGTTTGAATTTTCCACAAAGCTTAGTTTTTTTAAACATTGACAATATTTTTGTACTACTTGAAAAAAATACACTGACGACACTATTTTCAATTAAAA
>NC_046660.1:47434760-47456977 GCF_010883055.1 Belonocnema kinseyi
TTTTAACTATATATCATCTTAAATACAAAAAAACATAATTTTCTACAAAACAGTTCAATTTTGTGCTAAATAGTTCAATTTTGTATCAAATTGTTGAATTTTTCTGATAAAACAGCGAATCCTCTATAAAGCATTAAAATTTTTCTACAAAAAATAAGACCTTTCAACAAAAAAGGTAATTTAGAACCAACCAGCTAAATTTTTTAGTTTTAAACATTGCTTTATAATAAATAAATGGATAATGAATTTTCAATAATAAATGTAACTTACTTTTAATATTTGAAAATTCTTTCGACAGCTATTTATATTAGTCCAAAATACGAACAATTTATCATCAATACTTTTTTTGATCAAATACAAATCACGAAAGTTGCAGCATTTTTAAAATCCAACAAATAAAAAAAATGAAGATTTGCAGCCAAAAAAGGCGTGGTATGAGAAAAAGTAAAGAGAAAAAAAACGTTACTTTTTAAGGCTCAGTAAGATTGTCTAAAGAACTTTTTGAACTTAGCTTACGAAAAAACAAAATTTTAAATTTTTGTAAAAAAAATAGAAAGAAAAAGCATTAACTCTAGTTTATTGAAAACAAAACAAAATATGAAAAAAGACAGATTGACAAAAATGGTGGGCCCGAAAAAGAATAGCCAATTTTTCAGAAATTACTGTTTGGTAGGATAAGCAGTTTTTGTTTTATTTTTGAGAAACAACATTCGAAATTAAACATTTTTATTTGAGTGTAACGATGCAAGCTACGAGAATAAGTAAGACAAAATTTATTCAATCAAAAAAGATTTACAAATTTTTTACGAATAGCGCGAGGTAAATACATAATCGAGCGCAAAGCGCGAGAACCAACAATCGCGTGCCCTAAGCGCGCTTAAACTTTAATTTTTTTACTAAATAATTTTTTTTCTTGAATAGTAGAATTTTGGGATAAAAATAATCAATTTTTAACAAGAAACTTAAGTAGTTTAATTTTCATTAAGATGAATTGAATTTCAATGAAAATACCGATTTTAGAAAGAGCAGTATAATTTTATACCGAATAATTAAATTTTATACAGAATATTTTCAAATTTTCAAGACAAAAGTCGAATAATTTAAAAGACAATAGAATTTTCGACACAAGATTCCAATTTTCAGTTAAAAAATTACTTGTTACAAAAAAAAGAACTTGCTGTAACCTAATTTAATTATATTAGTTCAGCTTTTAATCAAAGAGTTAATTTTCCAACAAAATACTTGATTTCTAATTTAAAAAATTTATTTTCCACCAAAAAGACGAATTTTTTTTACAAATTAAATAAATTTTTAACCTAACAGGGTAATATTCTAACAAAATGCTGACTGAGCTTTTTGAGAGAAAACCACGAATTTTCTACACAAGAGTCAAATTTTCAACCCAAAAATGTAATTTTTCAACAAACAAACAAGTTAATTTTAAATCGAAACACATTAATTTTGAAGCAGAGAGGCGAACAACCAAAAAGGTGAAATTTTCTGAGCAAGAGATGAACTTTCAATCCAAAATGATGAATGTTCAATGAAGTTATTATATTTAAAAAAATGGTTAGTCTAGAAAGAAAAAAGAATATAAATCAAATTATTTGATTTTTAATTATAAGAGATAAATTTTTTTAACAAAAAGTTGAATTTTTCACCATGAACTATGACTTTTATCAAAATTGTTAAATGTGTTACCTAATGATTTAATTTTGAATCAATAATAAAATATGTATCCAAAAATTTAAATATCCAACATTTATTAGTAGTATCTCCAACTGAATAGAATGAAATCTCAATTAAAAATAGTTGGACTCTTTATAGGGTTCTATTAATTTAGTTAGGATTCAAGTGAAGAATGAGAAAATGGTAAAAAAACATGGAAGCCTGATATAAATAAACAAAATTTTCCATTATTTATGACTAAAGAATAAAATTTTTAATAAAAGTTGAAGTTCATTTTTAATAATTGAAAAATAGAATAGTACTATATTCATAAGTTTTTTTTTAATTTGTGAGACTATTTACATTAGTTTCGTCTATTATCAAGAGTACCTAATTATATTTTCTAAACTAGATTAATAACATGTTTGCATCCGTATCTCAATCTAAATACAGTCATTAATTATCATAAGTAAACTTCCCACAATTACGTTTTTTTTATTTCGTCCAATTATGAAAACACAGAAAAATTTATTCTGGTGGCAAAAAGAGGCAGATAATGTTCAAATATTACACCTGTCAGATCCCCGTTGGTGCACCGTGTTTGTCTTGCCCGAGCAAATAGAACGTGCTCGGGTTTTATTTTTGTTTGCTTCTTTGCGAATTTTTTTTAAAGGGTGGGAATACGACATATTTCTCCCAGTAATTGGTCAGAATTTTTTTGCCATGGTGTGGATTATTCTAGTTAAGGATCCACCCCAAAGTTAAGGCAAAGTAACGAGATCACATTAAGATCTCGAGACAACCCTCGCTGAGACAGAGAAAGCGGTAAAAAGGGCGATGAAAAATGATTATGCTAACAGTACCAGATCAAGTGTACAGATGAGTAACGTCAGATTTCGAAAGTTTCTTATAATGAATCAGTTTTTCTGACAGACAATTTTCAATTTTATTTATTGTATAAGTATGAAATTTTAAGGAGACATACCATTTGTTAATTAATTTTTAAGGTCGACCTGGCGACACGTCACGGTATTGTTTGGGTTTTGACTATTTTAATATTGACACCATTGAAAATTTTTTTTGAGCGATGACACTATTTTATTGCTAGTAATTTGTAAAAGATTATTTTTTAACCTAGAATGATATTCCAGTCAATAGAGACAAACAATATCCAAAGTGTTGGATTTCTAACTAAATAGTTAAATTTCCAACCAAAAATATAAATTGCCGAAGAATAGTGGAATAGCTAAATTTGTAGTTAAGGAAACTAATTTATCGTCTAGTTGAATTGAACAAAGATTAGAAAATTAAAAAAAAAATCAACCCTTAACCAAATAGATAAATTTTCAATACAAAGATTCATTTTTTACCAAAATAAATAAATTTTCAACCAAAATATTTTAGAATATTTTATTTTATTATTATTATTTTTTATTTATTATTATTTTATTTTATTTTCGAATATTTTAGAAAAAAATTGACTTTTAAACCTTAGAATAAAAATTTCCAACAAGAAAGTAAATTTTCAATTAAGAAAGATGAGTTTCTAACAAAACAGTTTAATTTTTATTTAAAAGATATACATTTTTAACTACAATGAGTCCGAAAATTATTTTTAATATATATTTTTTATTTTCTTAGATTAAAATAGGATTTTTTTTTTGTTTGGTCGTTGAGGTCAAAATTTGGTCGTTGGATTCTTGTTTTTTTAAACAGGAGTTTGCTTTAATTCGATTACTGGACGTTAAATAGGATTTTTAATTTGGATCTTAATATAATTTAAACTACTTAAATTCTGTGACATTCAATTAAAAAATATGAGTTTTTAACAGAATAGTTGAATCATCAACGAAAATTTAAAGCAAAAAAATTTCTAATCCAAATGGAATAGTTCAATATTTATCGAGTAGAAATATTTTCAATAAATTCTGGCTTCAAAATTTGAAAAAATACAATTTTCTTAATGTTTCTAGTTTCATTAAATTTTATTTAGGTATTGTTTTAATTTCGTTACTAAATATTTGTGGCAGTTTAATTTCTTTCGTTTTCTTGGAATTTCGAACATTTTCATTTTTAAGTAATTTTCTAGTACCATAATTATATTTTTGGTACTTTTCACCATTCAGGATTCTTATTTTTCAGCAAAATTATTGTCATCGCTCACAGTTGTTTTAAAGAAAAAATAATAATTTAAAACTGTTTACATTTGAAAACAGAAATAAGATTTTTAAAAATTTAATCAGTTGAAAATTTATTTAGGAATTTTAGAATTTTTTTTAGCGATTTAAAATATTCTAATGCTTAGGAAGGTTTCCGAAAATTTATAAAATGTTTTTTTCCAGCGTTTGGAAGTCCTGAATATTTGTTAAGCTGACTCAAATTTTTTCTTAAATCCCGTCAAATAAAAAAATAAAACTTATGGATCTTCTAGATACTTTTTCCACATACCTGAAATCTTGAAAATTTTATATAACTTCAAACCAAATAAATTGTTATATTATTATTATATTATTATTCTTATTATATTAATATTATTAATAAACCGTTAAGCTAATTCCCCAGTTATTTAAAATTTTTATTTTGTATTAAAATAATTTTTCGTTTAAATTTTTCATTTCCCTAAAAGAATTTTCTTAAATGGGAAGTTCTGTGGTTCGATTCCCAGTGGAGCGTAGTGAGTGGATCTCCTTACAGAGAAAATCTAATTTTTAAATTTTGTAATTTATTTTCTTTTTATTTAAAACAAACATCCCTTTTGCTATGTATTTTATAGTTTTTATTAATATTACAACTGCTTGGTTTGAAATGATAACCTTTTTTCGTTTGAGGATTAAACTATTTCGTTGCAAATTTAATTAATTAGTTGAAAGCTAAACTACTGTGTACAAAATTTACTTGGTTGCTTAAAGATTTATTATTTTAGTTTGAATTTCCTCTTTTTGGCAGAAAATTAACCTTCTTGGTTGAAAATTAATCTTTTCGGCTAAGGATTAATCTATTTTCTTGAAAGTTAATTTTTTGTTTGTTTACAAATGAGTGTTTTCAGCAGAAAATTCAACTTTTCGTTTAAAAATTTATATTTCCAGGTAGAAAATTATGTTTCTTGATGAAAATTTATTTTCCCGGTTTAAAAGGTAACTGTTTTTTACACGTTCGATTTTTTAGCTTGAAAACTTAACTCTTTTGTAAAAAACTCATATTCATGAGTAGAAGATTAAACTTTTTTGTTAAAAATTCGTATGCTAGGTTGACGGTTCAATTATTTTGTCAAAAATTCTCTTTTTCAGTTAAATTAAACTGTTTCAAAATTCTCTTTTTTATTGTTTTTGAAAAATAATTTTTCAAGCTAAAATTTAAACGACTTTATTTTTAGCCTAAAATTTACTTACCTCAGTTAAAAATTTAACTATTTCGTTTAAAACCCATCTTTCTTGATTGATAATTAAGTTTTGCGTTAAAAATTCTTTTATTATGGTTTAAAAGTCAACGGTTTTCGAAAATATTCGACTTTTGGTTTCTGATCCAACTGTTTCGTGGAAAATTAATTTTTTTTTATGAGTTAAATTTATTTTTATTTGAAATATAAATATTTTTAAATAGACATGTCAACTATTGTATTTTCCGTGCAAAATACTTTTATATTAAATTATATTAATAATTAATATTAATATTAATTAATATATTAATAATTTTATATTAAATTTTGTTTGGTTTTAGTACCAACTATTATTATTTTTGTTGAGAATACATATTTTTGTCCTTTTTCGTTCAAAACGAACTTTTTTATTCAAGCTTCGTATTTTCGAGTTAAAAATTAAACCCTTTTTGCAGAAAATTCGCGACTTTTGAAAAATATTTATTATTTTTTCTTCAATTTTACAACTAGTTTAAAATTAATCTTTTTTGGATTAGGCTTTATCTGCTTCAATAAAAATTATTTTTATTTTTATTAATTAAACTGCTTTTAAATTAATGTAAAATTATTTGGATTGAAATATCAAATGTTATATAATACTATTTAACTCATACTAAATTCAAAGCTTTAGCTACCGAACTGAAAAGTAGAAATGAAATTCAAAAATATTTTTTTCACGAATATAAAATTCAAGAATTAAAAATCCAATTAGCAGTAAAACTCTTCTGTTTTTGTTTTGATTTATTGTTTTCAAAAAGCGCATCCATGTTTAAAATCGATCGAAAAAGGTGGTAATTAGGGTGAGCAGCCGAACTGCAATCAACTGCACGGAAAGAAATAATTCGGTCTATAGAACATAAATCTTATTTTGTGGAAGGTGGTACAATAGCCTATACTTTTCTAAGCTTTCCGCGGAGAGAGATGTGGTTAATCCTCCGGAAAGTGGGTTTTTCCCCGACCTATATCGTTCCTTTATTAAAGTTTCATAAACCCTGAAAAGTAGCAGTTATGTAATTATTAATAAGATAAATTCCGAGGAAAATCGATATTTGACAACTTAACCTACACCCTGAATACAAAATTCTCTTCTCATATTGATAATTATTGACCTGATTAAAGCGATAAATTGTTATGCAAACCTGGGACCCTTAGGGCACGTTTGCTTATTAAATGTAACGTCAGTTGCATGTTTCGTTTTTTTCAAAAATTTCGCTTCAAGCGTCCTAATATATTGTTGGTTTAAATATTTTTTCGAATAATAAAAGATAAAAAAAATCTTTGAATATCAATTTTAACAAATTTTTAAACAATAAATAATAATTTCAAATAAAAATTATTACAAATTGAAATTTTTTTTCAATTGAACTATTACGAATTGAAAACGTTTCAAATCATATAATGTTATATAAGGTAAAATTTTGAAAAAATAGTAGCATGTTTGAAATTAAATAATTTTGAATTTGAAATTTTTGAATTTAGTAGATCTTCACATTGAAAAATTTCAGACTTGACATTGCATAATATCAAATTCAATGCGTTAAAAATGAGATGGTTTTATTTTAAAATAAGGAATTTGGAAATTTAATCATTTCAAATAATTTTCAAAAATAAGATAATTTCAAAATGTTAAAAATTCGATAATTCCAGATTAGAGTTCTGAAAATTGGATCATCTAAAATTTGAAACAAATTGAATTTGAAAATTATTTCAACGTTCAAGTTTCTATAACTCTAGATTTTTAAATTGTAATTACATTATTAATTATAATTAAATGTTAAAATTGATTAAAAAAGTTTTGTATGATCACAAAAAAATTCAATATCATTTACACTGAACAGCTCAAATTAGTATTTGTGAATGAGACCAATTAAAAATGAAGAATTTAATATAAAAAGTAAGAACTCTATAATTGAATCCGCTAAAAATTAAAAAAACTACCCAATTACTGAAGTATCAATTTTAGATAGTGTAATTTTAATATAAATAGATTTTAAGCAGCGCAGTTTTCAACTCTTCAGTTTTAAATTATTTAATTCTCAATACTTTCATTCTAAATTATCATAAATCTTTAAAATTTCCCGTTTAAAGATTTTTCAATTTTAAATGATTCACTTCAAAATATTTTATTGAAAATTAAATATTAAAAAAAAAAAACCAGATTGTTATTTATTAAATTGTGAAATCATGGTTGACGAAGCCAAATAAAATAAAATTAAGATGCATTCATGACCAGCATTGAAAAATAAAATTTTCAAATGTTGTTTCAGAATAAAAGTTTTAGAAGAAAATTTAGAATGTTTGAATCTTTGTGACATTAAACCCAGCGAATTTTTTATGATTTTAAACATCGTTTTATTTACAGTTTTTCTAACTTTTCTTCTCAAACTTAAATTCTGGAACAATCCTTAAAAATTTTATAATACAGTTCTCTCAATTAATTAATTTTAATTATTACTTTTTAAATTGGTTAAAGTTTAATCTTTTTCACATGAAAGTCGAACTATTTGGTTTCAATTATTTTGTTAAAAATTCCTCTTTTTACTTAAAAGTTGTCAAATATTTAATTGTAAATGCAACTGTATCATTCGTTTTTTTTAAATTAACTATTTAATTGATAATTAATGTTTCGGTTTCAAAAGCCTACTGTTTTAAACTAAAATAGATTAATTTTTAAACAAAAATTGCGTAGTTAAATTTTCATTGAAGAGAATTAATCTTATAAAAAATAATAATACAAAAAACTGTTTAATTAGGTAGAAAATATTTCGATTTTCAATTAAAACGTTTATTTTTACAAAAAAATTTTTTAAAAATAAAATTGTGAATTTTGAATAAAAAAGTAATAGTTAATATATTTCAACAACAAATATTTTAATTAAAATAAAAAACATTCAGACTTAATTCAGAAAAGTAATTTAAAAAAATTACTGGAGTCCTCAAAAAAAACTTTTTAACCAAATTGTGTCATTTTTAACTAAAGAAATATTATTCTACTAAAAAAGCAATTTTTTGACAAAATTCATGAATCTTTAACCAATAGTTATGTTTCTTATCGAATTATTGAATTTTATACATTTAAAGAAATAGGAATTTCAATAATTTAAAAACTAATAAATAAAAATTTAAGTAAGCATTGAACTTAAGTTTTAATACTTTTAACATATAAAGTTAGAAAATACAAAATTCAGTATGAGAAATGCAGGTAATTGTATGTGTCGCTCTTTATTATATCAGTTTGTATACTTTTGAATTCGGTTTACTCATAAGTTTAATATGTGAAAAATTGTAAGATACTATTTTGAATAGTGTTCTAAAAAGTTTAATTTTAGGAGTTTCGGTAACAATTTCTTGTTTACTTCTAGTTTTAATAGCTCAAATAGCTAAGTTTGTTTTAAAAATACGCGAATAGTTATTACATTATTTAAATTTTATCGGAAAATGTGCAGCCTCAAATTAAAAGGAGCGCTAAATTCAAATAATGAAAGAAGTAAAAATAGTAGAAAACCTATTTTCCGCATGAAGCAGTAAGTATATAATTAAAAAAAAAGCCTATGATGATTTCCGTATTAGTGCAGAAGTGAAATCAAGTCCATTCTAAATGGTTAAGAATTTTAATTCTGACAATATTTATTTAAATTTTTGACATTATATGCACTATTTTTCATCTCTACCATAAAGTCAGTCCGAGGCCTGTTCTTCCGGTATTTCCTGACAGTCTTCGAATTGCAGATCTTTATTGGCTTAAATCTTGCACAGAGAAACTGATTGATTAAATATTCATAGTTCAGAAGTTTGGAATTAACAATGGTGTGTAATTTGAATGTCCTATAGCGAAAGATTGTACCGGGTTGAAGTTGAAAAGTAAACTTCGCGTAATTGAAAACCCCTATATAATAGAAAATCGTTTGACTAATTTGAAAGTTCAACTTTTCTTATCCTTTTAACTTCATTTATGAAGTCAAACCTTAAAACATTTTACAATGACATTCGTGCGAAATTTAAGCAACTTCCAGCTGTCGGTAGTTCCGGGTGGGTAGTACTGAACTCAGAAATACGGTTTGTTCTACCTTCTGCACTCGCTATATTTTGCGGGAAATGTCGACAATTACAAGGATACGAGCGAGGTTTCTAAAACGCCAACGGCACAGCCTCATTCTCGTTTGCTTATGTTCATTGCTGTACAGTTTCCTGGAAATAATTCCTACTATTTTTAATGCAGTGCGTTATTCTGTCAACAAGTTTCCGCATTAATTAGGTCTTCGTCACGTTATATATTTTTTAAACAAAGAAAATAGCTCTAAATTTTTGAATCTAAGGAAAATATTCTATTATGAGAAAGAAAGTTTGCAGCCGTTCAAAAACTACACTGCTAACATTTTTGTAATTTTACAATAATTACAATAATTTAATTAATACCTGTGACTGTTGAAAACCTACTCCTCGATACTTGGGGCACGCGAACCAATCAGATTATCACTCGGTCGTGATTTGGGCGGCGTGCCTGTTGCGTGAGTTGCGCGACTTAATAAGAATTTTGGACGATTGTTATTGGTGCGCCATGCCAGTTGCAGGGGACGCGTGACCCAATCAGAATATTACTCGTTCGTGATTTGTGCGCCGTACTTGTTGTACAAGGCAATCACTACAATTGGGATATTGCAAGATTTTTATTTTAGGATTTTAAGATTAATATAGAAGCTTAAAAGGGTCCATCTGAATTGCAAAAACCCAAACTGCCTTAATTAAAGTGGATGTAAGGACAATTTTCTGTGAGATACCGATAAGTGTTCAGGTTATGAGTAAGAAAATTAAATGTCTGTTTAAGAATAATATGACTGGAAAAGCAAGGCTCGCCAAACTATTTATACTTATTTTAAGGCATTATTACAATTTCCAAAGATTTTTTGAATTTTATGGGATTGCAACCAATTTATAGACAACTTTACGGTATGAATTACATTTTTCTCTAGGATATTTCTACGGATTTGAAAAATATTAAGAGATACGAAGGAATTGCAAAATTTTCATAGACTTTTATAGATTTAAATTTATTTTAAAAGATTGACAAAAATCGTCAAATATTTGCAAAATTTAAGGAAATGTAACAGATTGCTGTAGGGTTCTCGATATTTTGAAGCGATTTCTAAAAAAAAACTTTAAAAAGTAAATGATATTCAGTTGAAATTTCAAGGTTTTCCTAGTAATTCTGAAACTTTCAAGGATGTTCAGGGATTTCAAAGATTTCTAGGGATTTTAACGTTGTTTAATAGAATCTTTATAAGTTAATTTATTATACTTTCGTAATGGATTATACACAATTTCTACTAATTTAAGGAGAGTTTTACTCATGAGATTAAATTGGATATGGAACAGGAATTTAAACATTGAAAATTATTTTTAAAGATCGCCAGGAATTTGAAGACTTTACAAGAATTTCGAGGGATGTCAAAGAATTTGGTAATATTCCCTATGATTTGAAGAGATTTCTGAAAATTTATAAAAATGAATAAAGTAATATAGGATTTCTAGCGATTCTGAAAATTTCAAGGAATTTTAAGAAATTTTAAGGAATTTCACAAGATTTAAAGGATTTTATTGAATATACCAGGATTTCAAATGATTTCATAAATTTCAAGAGATTTAAACTCTTTTTATAGAACCTTAATGGATAAGTCTAATTTAATTTATATTCTTAAGGGATTTTTAATGATTTCTACTTATTTCAATGGATTTTTACCATTGTCAAAGATTTGAAGGGATTTTAGGGGATTTAAAGTGATTTAAGGTATTTAAAGGAATTTCCCAAACCTCAAGATATATTCGTCTTACTTTTATGGCCACGACAGGTAAAACGGCGTTTACTTGACTGAAGACGAGCCTTGCCGTGGCTGAGATTATCAAACCTTTTTTGGTTTATAAATGAGTTGTACGTGTTGGAGTCAAAAAATTTGACTCAAGAGATAAATTCATTTCTTCAAGGCATAGAAACTTGTCTCCAAGACATAAATTGAAGACTGGCTCCGTCTCAAAACTAAAACATGCTAAAGTCGAACTTTTCGACTTCAGCATGTCTTGATTGGGGGCAATTGAAATCGAACTCAAGTCGAGGCATTTTTATTCGGTGTTTCTAGGATTTCAAACATTTTAAGGCATTTTTAGGTATTTGAAAGAATTTCATAATATTTGAAGAATTTTATTAAATATCCCAGAATTCCGTGGGATTTCAAAGATTTCTAAGGATTCAAACTTTTTTTATAGAACGTTAATGGATAAGTTCAATTTAATTTATATTCTTAAGGGATTTAAAATAAATTCTACTTATTTTAATGGATTTTTATAATCTCCAAAGATTTAAAGGTTTTTAAAGAGTTTCTAAAAGACTGGAAGGGATTTGGGTAGTTCCGGGACCCGGAAGACCTGCAAAATTCACACAATTTTTAAAATGTGTTAAATAAACCTGGAAAAGTCATGAAACTTAAAAAAATGCCTGGAAAACCTGAAAGAGTCATGAAAAAATGAACAGAAACTTTTTAAATCATCTCTATTTCAAAGTCTTAATAATTTAGTATTTTATAGCGAAAATCAAAATGTAATAATCAAATGAGAAGAAATGAAAGATTTAATAGCAAAAGTAAAAAAAACTGGAAAATATTAAAGAAGAAACTAGTCAAATCATGAAATTTTAATCAATTTTAATATAGGAAATTTTATTAGTTCCTGAGATCTAAAAGTTTTATTTTAACTTTGTTAAAAATTTCACAGTTTTTTTTAGATTCCTAATATTTTCAAATCTCATCCTAATTTTTTTATAAAAATTTTGACTACAATTGTTCTCATAGTAATAATAAAAAAATGGTTATCATTAGACAATACTTTTTTTCACTTTGATCAAAATATTATTGAAAATTGTTTTGAATTTAGTAAAACTAATTGATGAAACATTTTTATTACATCATAAATTGTTACAACTCTATTTAAGTAGCCGAATTAAAAAAATACATGCTTTAAATTTTCTAATATTATACCTGGAAAGCCTGAAGAAGTCATATAATTTTATAACCAGACACTTGTGGCAACCCTGTTAGACCAATTTCAAAGGATGTCAAAAAATTATATCAGATATTCCATGAATTTAAAAGATTTCTAGAGAACTTTAAAAGAGAAATGGAATTATATGAAATTTCATGAAATTCCTAGGGATTCCAAAGATTTTGTGGAATTTTAAGGAATTTCAAGGAATTTCACAAGATTTAAAGGATTTTATTAAATATTTCAAGATTTTGAAGGATTGAAACTTTTTGTTATGGAACCTTAATCGATAAGTTTTAATTTTTTTATATTTTTGAAGGATTTTAAGTGTTTTCTTCTTATTTTAATTGATTTTTACTATTTTCAAAGATTTAAAGTAATTTTTAACGATTCAAAAACATTTTAAAGAGTTTTGAGAGGATTTCAAGGGATTTTAAGGTATTTCACGAAATTTTACTTGATCCCAATATATTAAATATAATATAACACAGGATTTTAAGAAATGTTGAGGTATTTAACAATAAAACAAGATTAAAAGGATTTCATCAAATGTCCCAGGATTTCAAATATTTCGAGGGATTGAAACTTTTTTTTTAGGAACCTAAATGGACAAGTTTCAATTTAATTTATATTCTTAAAGGATTTTAAGTGGTTTCTCCTTATTTTAATTCATTTTTACAATTTTCAAAGATTTCAAGGAATTTTCTAGGATTTCAAAAGATTGTAAGGGTTTTCAAAGATTTTAAGAGATTTTAAGGTATTTCAAGGTATTTCACATAATCCCAATAGATTGAATAGAATATAGGATAAAATTTTACAGCTTGCAAGTTCTGTTGCAAGATTACCAAGAATTTCAAGAGATTATACAAGTTTCTAGGGATGTTAAAGATTTTTGTAGTCTTCCCAAGATTTTAAGAGATTTCTAGACAACTTTGGAAAATAAAAGAAATTAAATTAAATTTCATTGGATTACTTGCCATTCCAAAGATTTGAAGACATTTTGAGGTTTTCGAGAAAACATCACAAGATTAAAAGGATTTCATTAAATATCCCAGTATTCCGAGGGATTTCAAAGATTTCTATGGATTCAAAACTTTTTTTTAAATAACTTTTTGTATTGTTCATAGTAACATAACACATCGCAAATTAAAAATTCGGAAAAAACAGCGTCATTTAAACTCTATGCTAAAAAAACATTGCTTAAATCAATAATGAATTGTTTAAAACTTTGTGTAAGCTTCTAATCAACAGTAGAAGGTAGTTTTTCATGTGTCAAAAAAAAATTTGTATGAAAAAATAGCATATCAATCATAATTAACGCTCATGGAAAATTCGTGTTTAACTTCATGGGGTTTGCCGAACCTTAGATTTTCTCTTTTTTATTCATTTACTTTTTTGTGGTTTATAAAAAAATTTTCTGGTGAAATGTTTGAAATAAAGAAAAACGTTATGATGCATTTTTGGACCAGCTTAATGTGGAAGCCCCCTTTCCTCATTAGTAATACGATTTAAATCGGCTGGCGTTTCAATCGGCTGATTAAACACAAATATAAATTAATTTCAATTCTCTAATTCCCAGTCGAGAAGGATAACTATTCCGTAAGACTGTATACGCTTGAGTGTCTGAAGATAATTGCTTGGCTGTTTCCCTGTGAAATCGTATTTCTGTAACGTAAGTTTCAGCAAGTCTCTCAACCGCAAATCTCAGGGGATCTAGCCATTGTCTCTGTGCTTATCCGATATGTTAAAGCCTCATGCCTTAATCTTCAAGATTGTGAACTCAGCATGTCTCATGATATTTTAAAAAATATCACTCAGAAAGAAATTGCATTTTAACCCGAAAATCATATTTGTGTCTAACATTAACAGAATGGCCTGACCGGGGAAACCGATAATTAGCCTGGAATTTTGAACACTTAAGAAGAGCCGGGAAGTTTTCAGGTTTGTTTTTGATTTTGAAGTTAATATTGTCTCGCTCTTAAAAAATGGAATTTACAAGATTTTATTTCATAAAAAACGCTCAGATTTTAACAAAACTCCAGCTCATTCCAATCTTCCATTTGGTATTAAAATGATCCAATATTGAGAACCACAATAATGTAGGAGCCCAAATTCACGATCTTAAAAAAGGACAGTCAGTTTTTTTCAAAGATCTCACCAAAGATCGGACTCAAAAAGTTTACCAAAGTGAAAATTTTCAAATGCGAGATCCAGGGGTTAACTATTTTTTTAATCAGTAGGGAACCAAGAAAGATGAATTTTCAACAAAGAAAGATTACTTTTCTACCATTAAACATGAATTTGCAATCCAAAAGTATAAATTTTCAAAAAAGTAGTTTCGACCTAGAAGAAAGCTGTAACCAAAAAGGTGAAATTTTAACAAAAAGTTGATTTTTTAACCTACAAAGATGAATCTTTTGCCAAATGAAAAATTTTCAACAAAATACATGAATTTTTAAGTAAAAAAATAGTTATTAACCAGATATAGAATAGTTATATTATCAGTTTCAAAGTTACTTTTCAAAAATAATAAAAGGAAATTTGTGAAGAGTGATAATTCTAGTTTTGATTTATTTTTTGGAAATTCTTATTATTTTTATATATGTGATATATAGAACACAACCGGAGTTCCTTCTAAAAAGCTTATTTTTTCTGTTTCAGGTACGTGAGATTTAATGCTGTTATATGTCGTACATGTAAAGGTAAAATATACTTTCTATATCAGTTTACAACTTTGATTACGACAGGCTTCGTATTGGTACCACGATTGACACTTTTCGACATTTTTCTCTAACGCTAAATCTATTTTCATATGTTTTGAAAAAAGAAAAACTAAGTTTACGTTTTAGACTATCTTTAAAGATTCCATGGCATTTCAGAGAATTTTAAGGATATTTATACGCTTTTATAAGGTATCAGAGGATTTTAAAAAAATGAACGGATTTCAAAAAATATAATGTATTTTAAAAGAATTCCGTAGAATTATAGAAAATTTAAAGAGATTTACAAATTTTTTAAGAGTATGAAAGAATTTATTGTATTTTACAATAGTTTTGTAGCATTGCAGACAATTTCAAGAGATTTACAAATCCGTGCAGCTTCAAATTTAATGCGTGAAAAGCTTGTAATTTTAAAAATGTTAAGTTTTAAATTCTGTCCAATTCCAAATTTTGAAATTTTTTACATTTTTTTGGAAATTCGGAATAAATATTCATAACGATTTAAAAATTAACAGATAAATTAATAGTGGGAATGAGAAATTTCTATATATTTTAAGGGACTAAACAACATTAAAGAGGTTTCTAGATATTTGAGGGGATTTTAACAGAATTTATGAGCTTTTATCAGCTTGCACTGGATTTCAAAGATGTCATAAAGTAAAAAAAATTTGAAACATATTACAGATTTCAAGATGTTTTACAGAATCTCTGTTTTGCTTTCTTGACTTATTAACGATTTTAAAATATTTCAGGGATTTTATATTTAAAGAAACTTTGGAGGATTTTAAAGAGTTCGGAACATTTAAAAAATTTCTAAGAATTGAACTAGGTTTTAAAATTTTGAAAGTTTCTTAAAGAATTTAGTAGGCTTTTAGAAAATTTTAAAAGATAATTAAAATGTGTCGAGGATAGCACTGGTATGAAAAAAAACTGTAAGGGTTTCTGAAGGATAATAGAAAACATTAGGGAGAAATGAAATCAAATTTTAAGGGACTTTCATGGATTTGTAAGGCTTTCTACTAATTTTAAGAATTTTAGAGATTTCAAGGGATTTTGCCACATTTGAGGAATTTATAAAAATTTAAACCAAAAATGACAACATTTCAAAGAAGCTCGACAGATTTTAGGAAGTTTAAAAAATTTATAAGTTTTCAAGTATTTTTTAGATTATCTTAACGGACTTTCAAGTACTTTCATAAATTTGAAAGGATTTCGGGCAATTTTATGCAAAATGTATTTTATTTACTAAATTATACAAAAATTAGGCTACTTTTGGAGACTATTTTAAATTACTTAAACAAATCTGAAGTTTGTTATGCTAATGAAACAATCAGATGCTAACGCTCATTCATATTGGAACTTTAAATGTATTCATTAATTGGCTAACCAGAGTTTCCATTTATTTGTTAAATTTTATTTTCTGTTCCTGAAATATTATATTTTAAATATTAAAAGCAGACCAGTATGTTTTAATTGAACACATAATACGTGATGTAATAAAACTAAAATAAATGAAACTGGTCATTGTGTCAAAAGCAGTATTAAATATTTGTGACTATAAAATATACTAGATTCTCCCGTTAATTCGAAACGTATTATTGTCTACTTAGCTTACACTCGATCCGCCAAATAACGAGTGTCAATTTATTTAATCAAAAGGCATGATAATGAAGATTAATAATAAATCCATAAACTCTACTCTTGTTCTCTGTTTGATTCATATTCAGCAATGATTGAATATTCTGCCACATGCTTTGTGCAGATTACAAAGCAACATTTAACATTAAGTACTGAATAATTAATCACAGATTACCCAACCATAAATGAAATAATCCATAAGCAATTGATGCAATAAATTTACAATTTGTATGAATGACACATTCATATCAAACTTATTTTTAAGACCGTATAACATTATTAATGACATACATTATGGATGTTTTTTTCAGTATTTTTGTTGTTGTGAGATACCGTTTTTATAGAAAAAATGTTCTTAAACTTTGGGGGACGCAATCAAAGTAACTAAATCATGTTTTTAATGAAAGAACGCTTAAAAATATCGTTCCGTAACCCAGTTACGTGATCTCAACTCTACAGTAGAGTGGTCCAAAAAAAGACTATTAGAAAAGTTAAAGTGATTTCAAAATTTTCAAGAAATTTAGGTCCAATATTTCAAGTTGGACACCTAGAAGAAATGGATCGGATGGATCTAAGTACTGCCCCAAAAACATTTTAGTTGAAAACATAAAAACAGTTTATAAATAATCTTGGAATACATTTTTTATTTGTTACCGCAAGTGAATGAAAAATGATTGGTACCATTTTTCAGTACATCTGTTTGATTTATAAGAGAACAATTTTTCTCATTTTTTATTAGAGTTATTGTATCTGATAATTTTTTAAGTAAAAACGATTTTTCAAGTTGATAAAAAAATGTTTATGGGCATTTTATTATCATTGAATAAATAACTTCAACAAATATTTTTTACAATCAGTGAGCATATTGATAATACTGGTGTCATCAATACTAAATTTAATTATCTAATTGCAGCAAAGACTTTATATGAAATTGATATCATAGCGTTGAATAAGATTTGCCTCAAACCATCTATTTCTACTTCGGAATTTCTTCCTTCTGAAAGATTTAATAGATACAGATATGATCGTGTTGATAAACCTGGAAGTGGGATATTAATTGCACTTAATAATTAATTTCAAAGAATCAAAGTAGATTTCGACTCAATTATTTAGACTACTTCTGAAATGAATAATGTAGGTGCAAAATATTTGCTTGCTGCTGCCGTTTGTATAATATTAGTAATTTATTTGGGAACATAGGCTGCTCTTATTTGGTAATTTTAAAGTTTATGAAAGTTTGCAGCGTCAAGACTTTGTTGTGATGAAATATTTGATAAAAAAGGAATTGATTTGTCTCTTTAACGCAACAATTATGAACTATAACAATTTAGTTCAAAAGGATTTTTGAGATTTTGGGAATTTAAAAAAATTTTCCAAGAATTTTGCAGAGCCTTAAAAAGTAATAAGAGAATAAAGATAGTTTAAAAGAATTTGAAATATATTAGGGTTCAGTAATTTGATGGAATTTTAAAGAACATGAAATAAATTAAGGTATTTCAAAAAATTTCAAGACATTTTCAAGAGCTTCATTTCAGGATTTTAAAAGATCTCAAAGAATTTGAAATATTGCATTGTATTTAAAAAAATTCTACAGAATTTTTGATAGATATCAATGATTTGAAAAGATTTTGAATGAAACCATCCATAAAAAGTTTAGAGCATTTTAAGACTTTGAAAAATTGTCAAAATATTTAAAAAGATTTTAAATGGTTTAAAATATTTTGAACTATGTAGTGATATTTTAATGAATTTTAATAATAATAATAATATAAAGGAAGTTTAAAGAATCTAGAGGGCTTTAGGCTATTTTCAAAGATGTTCCGCAATATCCAAGAGCTTAAAAATCATTCAAAGATTTTAAATGATTCAAAAGGATTAAAAGGATTTTGAAGAATTAAAATTTGTTTAAGTTATTTAAAAAAAAATACTAAGGAATTTTTCAGAAATTTGAGAAATTTAAATAGACTTCAAAGAAATTTTGAGGATTTCAAATATTGTAGGCTAATTCGAAAGATTGCAATGAATTAGTAACACATTTTAATATTTCTAAGAGATTTTCACGAGATTTAAAAACTTTCATGTGGTTCATAAAAATTTCCTAGATGTTTAGTTAGATGACATAATTTTAAAGTCTCTATGAGGCTTTAAGAGATTCCCAGGGAATTCTTTTAAATTCACTTAAATCTAATAAATTCAATGTACTTTTTTGAATGTTTTTATTTTTTGTTTAATTCATACCTTTGTCAATAAATAATGAATGTGAATTTTACAGGATCTGGGATATTATATTTTTGTGAAAGTAAAAACACGAAATTAATAAAAAACATATTTGGCTTTAATTCACGCTAACGTAAAATAAAATTATAAATTGCTATAAACTTACGAAGCTAACCGATAAAAAAAAATGAATATAAAACATAAGAAAATATTGAATCTTGATGAAGAATTTGAACTTATATCGAAGTTTTCTTACGTACCTCGTCACGATATCAAACGCAAAGTTCTCGAGACCTAATGTGCGAGATCTTTTAAAGGCTCGCCCCTCCTAACTTCTCCTTCGACCACCCCCAATTGTCCATCACTCTCGCAGCGTTTCCCTACAGCCTCACGGCCACGGATACATATGTGTGTGTATGATGTATTAGGTTTGACGTTTGGGATATTGGGTATGGGGGATAGGCCAATGTTAAGAGAGAGAGAGAGAGAAAGCCAAAGTGGAGTGATATTAATAAAGGATCGAGAGAGGGCAAGTTGGAAGCGTGTGTTTTCGGATAAAAAAAAAGAGAAGGAGAGGACTATCGCGGAGAGATGCGTAAGCACGTGTATACCTGAAAATATGTGTTTCCATGTGTGGGTGTGTATGTATAAATGTATTTTTATGCATACGTGCACGTAAAATTTGCCCTTTTTCGGGAAAATCTTTTATTTTCCGGATAATCACAGCCTCAGCAAGCTGAGCACGTAAACTTTGGCTCCCGTGCATGAATTAAGCCATGCCCGGAGGGATCTACATGCGAGTGATTTCCCAATATCTTGTTTTAAAATACAACTTCAAAATAAATTCCAAATTATTATTATTAAATTCGTTAGCTAATTAAATTAGGACTCGGGAACCTGCACTATAATATCTTGAAATTAAATCAAGTGTCTTAAAATTAATCTCAGCTATAAGCTATCAATGTTACAAATTTTTTCTATGTTTTTAAAGTACAAAAATAATAATTAAACGTTTAAAATACTATTACAATATTCGATTAAAATATTATTTCCAACGCCACTAAAAACGATTACTTATTCTACGAAGTTGTATCGAAATCGCGTATCAAAGAAACCGACATTGGGTCATCTAAACTCACTCTTGATTCGCCGCGAATATCGCACTCTTGTATACAGATGTTTCATATTTCATTCGGCTCTGTTACATTACAAAATGAAACTTAAACCTAAATAAGTCGTGAATTAAAGCTGGGTTTCACATTCGATGTTTTGAAATCATAACTGATTATAAACTACATTCGCAAGAAATGATTTTATACATTTTTAATCTTAGTTTAATAATCTTAAATATTTATTCACTTAATTCTATCCGAAACAGAATGATAATAAGAATTTTGTTCTAAATCGCTTTTAAATCAAATAAGCTTTTATTCAAAAAAGTCGTCAACATCTGATAAAAAATGTAAATTAAAAATTGATGATAATACTCTTAAGCTCATCCTAGATTCTTAGGCCCTCTATCAAATTCTTTTCAATTTCTATAAAATTTTCTAAACCCATTACAAATTTACTGAATTCAATTAATATTTTTCTACTTTTTAATGGGTTTCAATTCACTTGCGTTTTCGGTTCACTATCAATTTTTATGAATTTCATCGAATTCTTCGCATATTCCTTAAACTTTTCTAAATTATATTTAGTTTTACTCAAATCAATGGAATTAAACAAATCTGCCCGCCTCGTGGGCACATTCTCATCGCGCGCGGCTCGCTTTGCTCACAAGTATGAGCGCGCCTATGGCGCGCGATTGTTTGTTCTCCGGCTTCGCGCTCAAGAATGGATTTACCTTGCGCTTCGCGCTCGATAATGTATTTACCTCGCGCTACGCGTTAGATCTTTGATCATAGACTTTTTAAAACTAAAGGTGAAAGCATCGACAACAGTAATTTGGTGATTGTGAATTCTCTTGTGTTACAGCTCCTTCGGCTTTAACGAACATATTCTCATCACGTGTCTCGTGCTTCGCACTCGGGCAGCAAAGGCAAATTTAATAGATTAATTTTTTCAAAAGTTATCGCGCACAAAGACAGATATACAGACAGACAAACATACAGACAGAAAGACAGACAGGCACATTCATAAAATCCTGTTTTTTTGGATTCAGGGGGTCTCAAAACGTGGACATTTAACAAAAACTGGGGGGGGGGGGTAAATTTTACACAAATCTAATACCTTCTCTGATGAGAATGTAAAAATTCCAATTCAATAAAATTCTATTAAATTGCTTCCTCGCGGAGGAAGTTTTGTAACGAAATACACTCTAAAATCTGCTTTTGTAACATATTTCAATATTATTCGACCCCAGGACTTCCAAAATACATTTTTCAGAAAATGTACTTCTGAATTCCTCTCTTCTGAAAGATTTAATGGAAACAGAGATGAGCGTATTGATATACCTGGAAGTGGTGTATTAATTGCACTTAATAATAAATTTCCAAGAATCAAATTAGATTTAGCTTTCATTATTCAAACTACATCTGAAATTGATAGTGTAGGGGCAAACTATGATAATGCTGCTGCCGCTTTAATAATATTAGTAATTTATGAGGGAACATAGGCTTCTCTTTCTTGGGAATTTTAGAGTTTGTTAAAGTTTGCCCCATCAAAGGATTTTGTAGTGATGAAATATTTGATGATAAAGGAGTTCTGTTGTATCTCCAATGCATATATTATGAATTAGAGCAATTTGACAATGCAAATAACTGCATTAAAAGGTACTTAGAAATAATTTTTTTCTAACTTGCTGCATAAAAATGTAAATAGATGTTTTTTACCACAATTTTTCTGAAGGGCGTATATCATCCTGCAATAAATTTTACCATCGAACTGCTCTCTAATAAGAGTTGCACAAATATTTTTAAAAGCAATAAATCACCAAGATAATAATTCAAACGTAGTAACTTTATTGCATTATAATATATGTACATGTTTCCGGCATTATATATACTCTCCAGGCATCATATGTAATGTTCAACAGATGTAAGAGAAAGTGTGTAATGCTCTCTGTTATACAAATTGCCTAGGCATTATATATAATGTTATAATATAATCTTAATCAAAATGTCATTCCAATATGCTATGTTTTTATAGATAGCGAGTAAACCTTTGCCGAATCTAATAACTGTTCGCCAATTTATCAGGTCCTTCTTTAAATGCATCATTATATTCAAATTAAAGATTATATACTTTACCTATCTTTTGTTGTGCATTATATATAATGCCCAGGGATTATAGTCCATATTTAGACGATGTATGTAATGAATGTATATGATAATGCATTGCCTAAAGTGGCTAGGCATTATATATAACGCCTAGGGAACTTATATAATCAGCATTCAATCGCATACTTTTGTCTGAAGTGGTTATTCATCATATGTAATACCTATACAGATTATACAGAATAATCAGGCAATGTATGTAATAAGTATTCAAGAATTCAATTACATAATTTCCCTGAAGTGGCTAGGCAT